>NC_090260.1:46131315-46132690 GCF_037325665.1 Littorina saxatilis | reverse complement strand
CCCTCCTCTCTTTTGTTTATAGCCTAATGTCCGACATCCATGTAAGGATTAGCTCTGATCTGTGCTTTCTGCACTGCCCGCTCAATATAACGCTCTTTTCATTTGAAAGTATGCACATCGGAGCTGACAGCCAATGTGATCGCGTCCCTCAGTGCACCAATTGAGCCACTACGTGTGGAGATCAGCGAGCCTAATATTTCATTTCATTTTCATTTACTCTATTATTCCAATGCTGGGAAATTTCGTATCGCTTCCTCACAGTGGAATTAGCTAGCAGCAACAAGGGTTGTGCTACACAGGTGTGCGCATATTTAGTTGCAATCATCCACCTGCACTTATGGCAGAAAGACTTTGGTCTTTTACATAGCACTGTGGTGACAATGGGGTGGGACATGGATACCGTTTCAGATTCTGCACACAAAGTTGACCCTTATCCGACCCGGCGTGGATTCCAACCCGTGACCCTCGGATCACATGTCACTGAGCTACCTGGCCGCCACTTTCCAAGAATATTAATTTACTCCTTCAAGACTGAAGACTCAAAATTGTACTGTCCTTATAAAAACAAGGAAAATTGCCATGCAGGGTCGGGGATTGTGTGGATCATGATGACACAGTGGATGTTTTGAACTGTGCTCGACATTTCATCATCTTGTGTCATCATCTTGTGTCATCATCTTGTGTCATCATCTTGTGTCATCATCTTGTGTCATCATTTCCTCCTTGTCGATCTGTTCCCTAGAGAAATCGCCACCACTCACTTTGAAGCAACGGACGCCCGTGCCGCTTTCCCTTGTTTTGATGAACCCGACCTGAAAGCCAACTTCACCCTGTCCATGGTGCGCGAGCACCGCCACATCTCTCTCTTCAACATGCCGCTGAAGGCCAGCGTTGCCCATGGCGACGGTCTGATGCAGGACAACTACGAGACGAGCGTCAAGATGAGCACCTACCTGGTGGCCTTCGTCGTCTGCGACTTCAAGAATGTCACCTCTCACACCAACAACAAGCAGAAAACAATGGTCAGCTGTGTTCTCGTCGATTATTACTGTGGAACCCTCCCCCCCCCCCCTTTTTTTTTTTAGACCTTCAAAAATCTGACAAATCAGAGGGAGTCTTACAATGAGGGTAAATTTACAGATAATATGTGACCCTCCACCACGAAATGAGTCGCATGTCACCTCGCGCGGTTCTGCGCTAGGCTTAATATAAGTCCGGGGAGTGTCTGGTAACAGTGTGAGGGTCACCTTAGTCACAGGCTTATAACTCAAACAGTTTTCGCTCTTTTCTAAAACGGTTTTCACCACTGGATAGAGCATAAAAAAACTCTTTAGGAAAATGTAAAAATATGAAAATCATGCAAAGGTGACATGCG
>NC_090260.1:46126315-46128815 GCF_037325665.1 Littorina saxatilis | reverse complement strand
ACTTTGGCAAACGGTACTAAGCATGGGAAGTAACTCTTAATATCCGTACGTTCGAAGCAGACACCAGTTTCTAATACCTATTGTGGAAGTCAAGGGGTTTAAAGTTACTGAACTTATCACGTCCAGGTGCACGGAGCCCCTAGGGCTTTCAGTCATGCCTCAGGCAGCTGTCCGTTTGAAAAAATACCAAGTTTCATTGACTTTCATGCAAGGAATCAAAAAATGAAAATTTTTTACGAATTAATTTTGGTCTGGCACCAGGCAGGAGAGTGTGGCCCTTGACCAGGCTCACATCAGGTCCCGCTTGTGAACTTTGTTTGATTGTTTGCTTAACTCGCCCAGCCGACCACGAAGGGCCATATCAGGGCGGTGCTGCTTTGACATTTACCGTGCGCCACACACAAGACAGAAGTCGCAGCACAGGCTTCATGTCTCACCCAGTCACATTATTCTGACACCGGACCAACCAGTCCTAGCACTAACCCCATAATGCCAGACGCCAGGCGGAGCAGCCACTAGATTGCTAATTTTAAAGTCTTAGGTATGACCCGGCCGGGGTTCGAACCCACGACCTCCCGATCACAGGGCGGACGCCTTACCACTAGGCCAACCGTGCCGGTGCATGTGAACTAACTACGTCAAAAGCCTTCATGGAAGTCTATTCATCTCGGCGAGAGGGAGAATTCTTTGCGTACTTTACATCAAGACATTGTGTTTGATTACGTAAGAAAATTGTAAAAGATGGCATTCAGGTCGATTTTGCCATCCTGCACACAGCCTTCAGACCCAGAACGTATTCATAGGAAATGTTAGTTACTGAATAATATAGTGGCAAGGACTTAGTTTTAAACTTCAGGAAGCAGAAAAAACCGCTCAGTCAGTAGTGTGTTGGATTTGGAACCAGATGGGCGGGGATGTAGCTCAGTTGGTAGCGCGCTGGATTTATATCCAGTTGGCCGCTGTCAGCGTGAGTTCGTCCCCACGTTCGGCGAGAGATTTATTTCTCAGAGTCAACTTTGTGTGCAGACTCTCCTCGGTGTCCGAACGCCCCCGTGTGTACACGCAAGCACAAGACCAAGTGCGCACGAAAAAGATCCTGTAATCTATGTCAGAGTTCGGTGGGTTATAGAAACACGAAAATACCCAGCATGCTTCCTCCGAAAACGGCGTATGGCTGCCTAAATGGCAGGGTAAAAAACGGTCATACAAGTAAAATTCCACTCGTGCAAAAAACACGAGTGTACGTGGGAGTTTCAGCCCACGAACGAAGAAGAAGAAGAAGGAACCAGATCTTGCACAGAAAGCAGCCAGGCAGTATCTGTCCACATCAATCAATATGAGGCTTATATCGCGCGTATTCCGTGGGTACAGTTCTAAGCGCAGGGATTTATTTTTTTTATTTTTTTATTTTAATTTTATGCAATTTATATCGCGCACATATTCAAGGCGCAGGGATTTATTTATGCCGTGTGAGATGGAATTGTTTTACACAATACATCACGCATTCACATCGGCCAGCAGATCGCAGCCATTTCGGCGCATATCCTACTTTTCACGGCCTATTATTCCAAGTCACACGGGTATTTTGATGGACATTTTTATCTATGCCTATACAATTTTGCCAGGAAAGACCCTTTTTGTCAATCGTGGGATCTTTAACGTGCACACCCCAATGTAGTGTACACGAAGGGACCTCGGTTTTTCGTCTCATCCGAAAGACTAGCACTTGAACCCACCACCTAGGTTAGGAAAGGGGGGAGAAAATTGCTAACGCCCTGACCCAGGGTCGAACTCGCAACCTCTCGCTTCCGAGCGCAAGTGCGTTACCACTCGGCCACCCAGTCCTTGGAATGGATCTCAGGGCCTTGTATCATGATGCACGTGTTTGTGTGGATGAAGATAATGTTGTACTTAGTATGTTATATCATGATGCATGTGTTCTCTGTGACAGTGGTTTGGCAACATCGTGACCATGAAGTGGTGGGATGACCTGTGGCTGAACGAGGGATTTGCAAGCTTTGTGGAGTACATGGGGGCTGGGAAGGCAGAACCTTCCTTTGGCATGGTACGTTGCTCTCACTTGACAATAAATACACACGCACACACAAATACGCATGCACACAGCCACACATACACACACACACACACACACACACACATACACACACACACACACACACACACACGCAAGCTTTGTGGAGTACATGGGGGCTGGGCAGGCAGAACCGTCCTTTGGCATGGTATGTTAATATGCTTACTTGACAAAAAATACATACACACACACACACACATACAAACACACACACATACAAACACACACACACACACCTACACACGCACATGCGCAAGCTTTGTGGACTTCATAGGGGCAGCACAAGCAGAACCCTCTCTTGACATGGTACGTTACTCTCACTAGACAATAAATACACACACAGACAAACGTACACACACACGCACAAGCGCAAGCTTGATGGACATCACGGAGGCAGCACAAGCAGAA
>NC_090260.1:46108815-46121315 GCF_037325665.1 Littorina saxatilis | reverse complement strand
TGAAAGCTGAAGACCTTATGCTAAACTTCAGTGGTACCTGCAATGTGTCGGCCCCTTGGGTTGCACGAACACTTCCCGTATGTCTATCACCTCTAACAAAATGACAGGTATATTTTGGTCAAGTCCATTAAGACACAGGGACAACAGAAGGGGTCCCTTAATGTGAAGTGTACGCTCATCGCAGGTGAACATATCACAGTAATCTTATGTTAAAGTTCCAAGAAATGTTTGTTTTTGTTTGGACTGTGAGTAAGAGATGACAAGCAAATCACAAATCATCCTGTACATATCATGACTCAGTAATGCAACATATTGAGGAGGATGTGCAAGTGTGTTGTTAGTGGGCTATTTCTGCAGTACATGTAGCATGAATCATTTTCCAGGCGCTACCAGAACGCTCAATTTACTTGGGGGGATTGCTGTGGCTGGTTTTCTGTTTGAAAATTAAAACATTTTTCTGACTAAAATGAATCACAAAATCCATAATGTATATAAACTACATAATGTATGAAACAGTTTCACTAGTTTGCTATGGTCGATTGTTTTGCACCTCAATGTCTTTTGTGACGCCTATAAAATGTGACCCTCCACCACGAAATGAGTCGCATGTCACCGCACGCGGTTCTGCGCTAGGCTTAATTTAAGTCCGGTGAGTGTCTGGTAACAGTCTGAGGGTCACCTTGGTCACAGGCTTATAACTCAAACAGTTTTCGCTCTTTTCTAAAACGGTTTTCACCACTGGATAGAGCATAAAAAACTCTTTAGCATAATGTACAAATATGAAAATCATGCAAAGGTGACATGCGACGGAGGGTCACAAATGGTATGAGACCTGTTGGGAGTGTTGTGTGTGTTTCAGCTACACATGTCCAGTGTGTTGTGTGTTTCAGCTACACATGTCCAGTGTGTTGTGTGTTTCAGCTACACATGTCCGGTGTGTTGTGTGTTTCAGCTACACATGTCCAGTGTGTTGTGTGTTTCAGCTACACATGTCCAGTGTGTTGTGTGTTTCAGCTACACATGTCCAGTGTGTTGTGTGTTTCAGCTACACATGTCCAGTGTGTTGTGTGTTTCAGCTATACATGTCCGGTGTGTTGTGTGTTTCAGCTACACATGTCCGGTGTGTTGTGTGTTTCAGCTACACATGTCCGGTGTGTTGTGTGTTTTAGCTACACATGTCTGGTGTGTTGTGTGTTTCAGCTACACATGGAAGGTGCCTTTCACGTACCGCACAAAGTCCAACCCCAAGCAGCAGCTAGTGTGGCTGACAGAGAAAGAGAGTGAGTATTATGTGTGTGGTAATATTGATGATGATGAGGATGACGATGACCACGATGTCTGTGTGTGTGTGTGCGTGTGTGTATGTGTGTGTGTGTGTGCGTGCGTGTGTGTTTGGTGTTGGTGTTGTACATAAGGGTGAGAGTATCAAGACACAAACTGCCTCCTGATGCCTAAAAACTTCATCACTATTGTTCGTTTTTTGTTCCTCATCATCTGTGTATTGTGATAAAGTTGACAAGTACACAGTGGAGCCCTTTTCAAGACTTCATTCAAACTTAAACAATCAGGTTTTAAAAAGGAGGAAGTGTTCAAAAGGAGGTCAATTTACATACATTTACATAAGTTATGAACAAAGAGTGTGAAAAGATGAGGTTTTGAAAGCTGTGGGATTATGGGGGAAGGATGCCTTAACCCTTAGGCTGGTTGTCGTGACATATGTTGCGCTACTTTACGTATACTGTCACCTGGTTGTCACGACATATGTCGCGCTACCGGCACGGTTGGCCTTGTGGTAAGGCGTCTGCCCCGTGATCGGGAGGTCGTGGGTTCGAACCCCGGCCGGGTCATATCTAAGACTTTAAAATTGGCAATCTAGTGGCTGCTCTGCCTGGCGTCTGGCATTATGGGGTTAGTGCTAGGACTGGTTGGTCCGGTGTCAGAATAATGTGACTGGGTGAGACATGAAGCCTGTGCTGCGACTTCTGTCTTGGGTGTGGCGCACGTTATATGTCAAAGCAGCACCGCCCTGATATGGCCCTTCGTGGTCGGCTGGGCGTTAAGCAAACAAACAAACAAACAAACATATGTCGCGCTTCTGGCTCAATCTGTTTGGTTGGTTCCGATTACCTCCCATGGATGCTAAAACCTATATGACCGTTTTTCTCTCTGTTAATTGACCAGTGGCTATGTAACATGTGTTACAGAATGTCACCAGTGTAAGGGTTAAGGGCAGACACCACTGTACTCTCCTTGTTACATTTAGTCAATGACTAAAGCAAGGTTGACACGACTTTATGTGAACAGAACGGAATCATTCAGGTCATTGATTAAATGTATTAATTTCATCCTACGCGACTTTTTTCATTATCAGTGACTTTGCCGACCCCGCTGAGCGCGGGAGACTGGATCAAGGGCAACATGCTGACGGGGGGATTCTATCGGGTCAACTACGAGCCGTCGCTATGGAGACTCATCATCCAGGACCTCAAAACCAACAAGGACGTGAGTTCTCTTGTGCTGAAAAAGAAAACCGATTTAGGATGTGTCCACTTAGTTATTTGCAGCTTGAAATAATAATAATAATGGAACATTTGAATAGTGCTTCCCACAGCTCGAATCGCTTTGCAAGTTCAATCAAACAACAACACAATCTATTCTTCCTTCTTCTTTTTCGTTCATGGGCTGAAACTCCCACGTTCACTCATTTTTTTGCACGAGTGGGTTTTTACGTGTACATGACCGTTTTTACCCCGCCATTCAGGCAGCCATACACCGCTTTCGGGGTAAGCATGCTAGGTATTTTTATGTTTCTTTAACCCATCGAACTCTGACATGGATTACAGGATCTTTTCCGTGCGCACTCGGTCTTTTGCTTGCGTGTTCACACGAAGGGGGATAAGGCACTAGCAGGTCTGCACATAAGTTGACCTGGGAGATCTGGAAAATCTCCACCCTTAACCTATCAGGTTGGCGGGGCCGATGTCTTAACCACTGGGCCCCTGCGCCTGTCCACGATCTATACGATATACACCGTCCTTCCAGTGTGTACGGTAACGTCAGCTCACTGCCACTGATCTGTCCAGACTCTCACATGGAATATAGCATCCTTTTGATGGGCGCTGTGGCGGGGTGGTAAGACGTCGGCCTCTTAATCGCAAGGTCAAGGGTTCGAATCCCGGCCGCGACCGCCTGGTGGGTTAAGTGTGGAGATTTTTCCGATCTCCCAGGTCAACTTATGCGCAGACCTGCTAGTGGCTTATCCCCCTTCGTGTGTACACGCAAGCACAAGACCGAGTGCGCACGGAAAAGATTCTGTAATCCATGTCAGAGTTCGGTGGGTTATAGAAACACGAAAATACCCAGCATGCTTCCTCCGAAAGCGGCGTATGGCTGCCAAAATGGCGGGGTAAAAACGGTCATACATGTAAAATTCCACTCGCGAAAAACACAAGTGTACGTGGGAGTTTCAGCCCACGAACGCAGAAGAAGAAGAAGCATCCTTTCACTCAGACACACACATGGCTAGACGGATCGGCACGGTTGGCCTAGTGGTAAGGCGTCCGCCCCGTGATCGGAAGGTCGTGGGTTCGAACCCCGGCCGGGTCATACCTAAGACTTTAAAATTGGCAATCTAGTGGCTGCTCCGCCTGGCGTCTGGCATTACGGGTTTAGTGCTAGGACTGGTTGGTCCGGTGTCAGAATAATGTAACTGGGGGAGACATGAAGCCTGTGCTGCGACTTCTGTCTTGTGTGTGGCGCACGTTATATGTCAAAGCAGCACCGCCCTGATATGGCCCTTCGTGGTGGACTGGGCGTTAAGCAAACAAACAAACAAACAGCATGGCTAGACGGGCGTGTAGCGTAGTGCAGACCTGTTTACCCATACGATTTCGCCGTATTTTGTACATACAGTTGCCAAGAATACGACCAATACGTTTGGAGAGAAACACAAATATCACTAAAATTAATAGAAGAAGAAGAAGAAGAAGAAGAAGAAATCGAAAGTAGGTTGCCAAACCTGTTCTCGCGATAGCCCAGTGAATAAAATCCAGCTTTGACGATTGGTCAATGTAATCACGTGAGACGTGATATGACAAGATTGTATCTGCCGCCATTGTTGTCGTCGAGTCCAGCACGTTGACGAAAATGTCGAAGCCGTAATGCCTTAAAGTTCCACTTTTTAAAACGGACAATGTTATTGCTGCCCTTGAAGCAATAGCTCGTGAACGTTTCTGGTGAGTTGCAAAATACTCTCAATATTTTGAAAATACGCTGAATCTCGGTGAAAAGTACACCAAAGTCAAAGTGTGGGTAAACAGGTCTGGTAGTGGTTAGCTAGGGTGTCCATGTGGAAAGTTCGGGGTTCGAATCCCGGCTGCACCTGGTGGCTTGAGGGTGGAGATTTTGTTGGTCTCAGGTCAACTTATGTGCAGACCTGCTAGTGTCGAATTATCCCCCTTTGTGTGTATTATGTAGAAAAGGAACTCGTCAGGGATTGTGTGGGATGGTCGGCATGGGCAGCTGGTTACTATGGAGATGTGGTCGCCAGGGCAGATTCCACTGTAGCTTGGCAATCGGTTTGCTTTTCTGTGAAAATAGAGCGTGAAACAGACTAAGAGTTGGAAATGATGTGGCTTCCATGGTTACCACCTTGTCCCTGATACGTACTGTGGAGTTCAGTGCACACATATTGTTAGTCTTAACAAGTGTATGAATAAGACAAAAATCTGAATGTTCATAAGATAAATAATTTGTTTTGACAGGGTGACGCAGTAGTAGTCCCTTTTTCACAACAGCTGCTCTGCGGAGTTGTCTGCCAGCCTTGAGCTGAGCTCTACGTGTCATGTGCATCGGTTAGACGCAACACCTGTGGATTGGCAGATTTTTTATACGGCTTAGATAATTTATTTAGCCTGAACTCACTGGCACACACAAACACACACACACACACACACACACACACACACACACACACACACACACACACACACTCGCTCACACCTCCAAAGGTATTTTGGGTGCTTTATGCGCCTGATTTGACTATAACTTTTAATCACTGTTCTCAGTCATGGTGTTAAAAATTGAACCTTGTTTTTCTTCAGGTGTTGTCTGTACGCGACAGAGCCGGTTTGCTGGACGATGCTTTCTCCCTGGCTCGGTAAGGCATAGAATGTTGTCCCTAACACTTGCTGGTGTGTGTGTGTGTGTGTGTGTGTGTGTGTGTGTGTGTGTGTGTGTGTGTGTGTTTGAGTGTTTGAGTGTGCTTGTGTGTGTGTGTGTGTGTGTGTGTGTGTGTGTGTGTGTGTGTGTTTGAGTGTTTGAGTGTGCTTGTGGGTGTGTGTGTGTGCGTGCGTGCATGTTTATGTGTGTGTGTGTGCATGCATACGTGTGTGCGTGTGTCACTCTGTCTGTCTGTCTGTGTATGCACATGGGTGCATTTCTGTATGTGTATGAAACAAACCAACACCCAGCATGTAGACTTCTGAAGAGAGCGCCATGCTGCCTACTTGGCAGAGAAAAAAAGAGTGCGGCACGCAAAACTCCTACCACAACTAAGGTGACGCGCTGAGAGTAACAAACTGAAGGGTGTTATTTATAGACGGAGTGTAAACAGCATGCCGTCTCCACCATTGTCATGACTCCCAAGTGAAAGGTCACGTCAAATAAGCATTTACTTGAGTTTGTGTCCTAGCTGCATATTTTCAATTGTTTCATGTCATGTATTTTGATTAAAAATAATGTTAAACCAAAATAGCGCAGGCGCTAAGTCAGAATGCACAAGTGCCGCCTGGCCTGCCATTAGACAAAACATAAAGCGATCGGAAAACTTACACAATTAGGACACCGATGACAGAAAAACATTGTGATGAAGTAGTAGCCAGTTTTGTACTTGACTACAGTCTTGTTTCAGGGTTTCATCAGTACATCTATACATCTTGTTTCAGGGCGGGACTGTTGAGTTACGACATAGCCTTGGAATTACTGGCCTACCTGGCTCAAGAAACAGAGTACGTTCCCATGGTAACGGCTATTAGCAGCTACAGCTTCGTCTCAGCACGCCTGCTGGTCACCCACGTCTTCCCAAAAGTGGAGGTCAGTGCTACGCTTCTTCTTCTTCTTCTGTTCTCATGGGCTGAAACTCCCACATACACGTCTTTTTGCACGAGTGTATTTTTACGTGTATGACCGTTTTTACCCCGCGATTTAGGCAGTCATACGCCGCTTTCAGAGGAAGCATGCTGGGTATTTTCGTGTTTCTATAACCCACCGAACTCTGACATGGATTACAGGATCTTTTCCATGCGCACTTGGTTTTGTACTTGCGTGTACACACGAATGGGGATAAGGCACTAGCAGGTCTGCACATAAGTTGACCTGGGAGATCGGAAAAAAAACCACCTTAACCCACCAGGCGCGGCCGGGATTCGAACCCACAACCTTCCACTTTGGAGGCAGGTGTCTGTACCACCAAGCCATCGCGCTCTCCACTACGCTCACTTTGGATGATTTCATAGACAAATATTCTTTTACAATTACAACAACAACAAAATATGAATCCAAGGTAGCTTAATTTATTACCATTCCAGTGCACCATATGGCTTTTTGACCTATCAGGACTGATTCTAGGTGACCCTCTAAATGTTATAACGTTCAGGCAGGGACCCGTTTTGTTTGTCACGCTAAAAATGAACAAGACAAAGTAAAAATTGGAGTTAACAATATCATCATGACTTATTCTAAAGAATGACACTTTAAATACCAGATACTACACTCGATCTTAATCTAAAAAATCCTGAAAAGCCAGTTTTGTCGGCAGAACAGCAATAAGGCACCACCCACCCTCTGCGTTTGCAATGCCGACCGACCCACTCACTTCAAAATGTCATTGTCAAAGTTCTGAAGAGTTAAATTGCGTCACTTAATTAACGTCAAATATATCTTTAAGTCATTTCCTTTCTCTCTGGCGTCGTTTCGAAATCTGTCGCTCTCAGTTGGTCAAGAGATATCGAAGCAACTGAAACGCATGTTCAATATGGTTTATTGCGAGATTGTTGTGTGAACACATAAGACCTGTGAATATTCATCACGTCAGGTGAGGGACCTTGATTGGCTGATCCAGGTCACGAGAATGCTTTGACTGACAGGCATAATCAGATTAGAGTGATCCAGTTCTCATTGCGGCTTTTCCGTCTAATTCACGGGTCACACACACACAAACTCTCTCTCTCTGTCTCCATCTCTATCTATCTCTCTCTCTCTCTCTCTCTCTCTCTCGCTCTCCCCCCCCCCCCCCCCACCGCCCCTCCCCCCAAAAATTCTATAACTTGAGCTCAAAGGAAGATTTAGCACAAACATTAATTTTTTGTCTGAATTTCTTTCGTCACATTATCGTAACACTCTGTCAGGTGTTCCCTAACTAACTGATTTGTATGAATTGTGTTGACAGAAATACATGCTGAATCTGATCTCGAATCGACTGCATGCTCTGAACTGGACCAACCACGACCAGCATCTGGCCAAGTGAGTGATTTGATTGTTATGGTAACCCGACCTAGCCTTTAGCCCGTCCTTGCTTCACCTCGCAAGTTTTGACAGCGACCAAGTTGTTCTTTGTGTCAGAAAAGACTGCTATTTGATTAAAAATGGACGTAGAAATCACACTTGAGAGAGCAGAGTGCCTTACCTTGGACTTGTCAAAGCTATGCTGAAAGTAGTTCATTTAAGGCTACGAATTCTCGTTCAGGGAAGCTTCGAGACATGAGCTACGCGAAGTCGACTTTGCACAATTAAGGACAGGCTTCAGGTTTTGTCCCGCCCACCTTAAACTTTTTTTGTGCTACCAAATTTTGTTTGCAAAAAAACACACGATACGTACCCACAAACATCATGGAGACAGAACGTACTGGTCCCAACTTTACTTTCGTTCAGAGCCTTCTCAACATTAAAAAGGAAAATGGAATTACCTACTTTTTTTGTTTTTTGGGTCAGGTTACCATCACCAAAACTTTTGTTTGTTTGGCTTTACAGTATCACAATTTTGTGCAGACTCTCCTGGGTTTCTGAACACCCCCGTGTGCACGCATGATAAAGAACCCAAGTTCACAGAGAAAGTCTCAGGGCTTGGAAACGCGAATACACCCATGCAGGAAAAAGAGAACAAGTCTCGTAAGGCGAAATTACTACATTTAGTCAAGCTGTGGAACTCACAGAATGAAATTAAACGTGGTCCGCCGCTAGTGCAAAAGGCAGTGAAAGTGACGAGCCTGTTTGGCGCGGTAGCAGTTGCGCTGTGCTTCATGGCACGCTTTACTGTACCTCTCTTCGTTTTAACTTTCTGAGCGTGTTTTTAATCCAAACATATCATATCTATATGTTTTTGGAATCAGGAACCGACAACGAAGGAATAAGATGAAAGTGTTTTTAAATTGATTTCGAAAATTTAATTTTGATCATAATTTTTAATTTTTTTAATTTTCAGAGCTTCTTTTTAATCCAAATATAACATATTTATATGTTTTTTGAATAAAAAAATGATGAAGAATAAGATGAACGTAAATTTGGATCGTTTTATAAAAAAAAAATTTTTTGTACAATTTTCATATTTTTAATGACCAAAGTCATTAATTCATTTGTAAGCCACCAAGCTGAAATGCAATACCGAAGTCCGGCCTTTGTCGAAGATTGCTTGGCCAAAATTTCAACCAATTTGATTGAAAAATGAGGGTGTGACAGTGCCGCCTCAACTTTTACAAAAAGCCGGATATGACGTCATCAAAGACATTTATCGAAAAAATGAAAAAAACATCCGTGGATATCATTCCCAGGAACTCACATGTCAAATTTCATAAAGATCGGTTCAGTAGTTTGGTCTGAATCGCTCTACACACACACACGCACAGACAGACACACACACACATATATACACCACGACCCTCGTCTCGATTCCCCCTCCACGTTAAAACATTTAGTCAAAACTTGACTAAATGTAAAACAAGTCGCGTAAGGCGAAAATACAATATTTAGTCAAGTAGCTGTCGAACTCACAGAATGAAACTGAACGCAATGCCATTTTTCAGCAAGACCGTATACTCGTAGCATCGTCAGTCCACCGCTCATGGCAAAGGCAGTGAAATTGACAAGAAGAGCGGGGTAGTAGTTGCGCTAAGAAGGATAGCACGCTTTTCTGTACCTCTCTTTGTTTTAACTTTCTGAGCGTGTTTTTAATCCAAACATATCATATCTATATGTTTTTGGAATCAGGAACCGACAAGGAATAAGATGAAAGTGTTTTTAAATTGATTTGGACAATTTAATTTTGATAATAATTTTTATATATTTAATTTTCAGAGCTTGTTTTTAATCCGAATATAACATATTTATATGTTTTTGGAATCAGCAAATGATGGAGAATAAGATAAACGTAAATTTGGATCGTTTTATAAATTTTTATTTTTTTTTACAATTTTCAGATTTTTAATGACCAAAGTCATTAATTAATTTTTAAGCCACCAAGCTGAAATGCAATACCGAAGTCCGGGCTTTGTCGAAGATTACTTGACCAAAATTTCAACCAATTTGGTTGAAAAATGAGGGCGTGACAGTGCCGCCTCAACTTTCACGAAAAGCCGGATATGACGTCATCAAAGACATTTATCAAAAAAATGAAAAAAACTTTCGGGGATTTCATACCCAGGAACTCTCATGTCAAATTTCATAAAGATCGGTCCAGTAGTTTAGTCTGAATCGCTCTACACACACACACACACAGACAGACACACACACACACACGCACATACACCACGACCCTCGTTTCGATTCCCCCTCGATGTTAAAATATTTAGTCAAAACTTGACTAAATATAAAAAGGGTAGCGCCGTATACTGTATGGCAGCTCGCTTTCCGCAGGGAGAAAGCAGCCTGAATTTCCATGAGGGTAACCTCACAGGACGATATAACAATCTCATCCTTATCTTAGGGGGAAGAATTTACCCAATGCTCCCCAGCATGTCGTAAAAGGTGACTAACGGATTCTGTTTCTCCTTTTACCCTTGTTAAGTGTTTCTTGTATAGAATATAGTCAATGTTTGTAAAGATTTTAGTCGAGCAGTATGTAAGAAATGTTAAGTCCTTTGTACTGGAAACTTGCATTCTCCCAGTAAGGTAATACATTGTACTATGTTGCAAGCCCCTGGAGCAAATTTTTGATTAGTGCTTTTGTGAACAAGAAACAATTGACAAGTGGCTCTATCCCATCTCCCCCCTTTCCCCGTCGCGATATAACCTTCGTGGTTGAAAACGACGTTAAAGGCATATGTACGCGCTCCCGTGTTTACAAAGTGTAGTTTGCCCATAATCGATGTCAAACGCACCATAAGACCATATAATGACGATATGTCACCATGCGCGGACCATAATACATGCATTACAGCTTGTTCTAGCCTCTGAAAAAGTGAGGATGTCAACAAAGCCGCGGTGTTAGCTCCCTTGCATCAACGTTACATGTGTTGCCAAATCTATAAATAGGACGATCCAGATCAAAATGAAAATTAACATATCTCAACATTGAAGGGGTCCTAGACCACAATATTTTGCAGGGAACTTAATTTAGCATGTCTCCAGCTGTTGGTAAAGCAATTAGCGTGTATAGTCATCGAGTACATATGCCTTTAAACACCAAATAAAGAAAGAAAGAATAGCTTGTATCACTGCATTGTATCTATATCTGTACACTATGCACCATGAAAGTCGTCACTCAAAGCTAAGCCAAGAGTTAGTCCATTATTCATATTCTTACCGGCACTGTTGGCCTAGTGGTAAGGCGTCCGCCCCGTGATCGGGAGGTCGTGGGTTCGAACCCCGGCCGGGTCATACCTAAGACTATAAAATTGGCAATCTAGTGGCTTCTCCGCCTGGCGTCTGGCATTATGGGGTTAGTGCTAGGACTGGTTGGTCCGGTGTCAGAATAATGTGACTGGGTGAGACATGAAGCCTGTGCTGCGACTTCTGTCTTGTGTGTGGCGCACGTTATATGTCAAAGCAGCACCGCCCTGATATGGCCCTTTGTGGTTGGCTGGGCGTTAAGCAAACAAACAATTTCATATTCTTGCATGGATGTAATGCTGAGCAAGTCATCGAAGGGGATGCAATCTTTAAGTACTATGAGCGAAACACAGATATAAACAGTGTCAAGTACCAACCAAAAAATGAAAGCCTGGTTTACAGTTAGGCCCCCCCAAAAAATAGGTGTGGTAACATAGCCAAAAAAAATAGGGTAGGAAGGTAGGCAATCACTTTTTTTTTTAAACTTTTTTTTTCTGATGTGTACAAATTAAACCTACTTGACAGGGAAATAAGTGTGCGACTCGGGCGCTTTCACTTCCATTGCGTTTTCTGCACTTTTTGTTTTGTTTTTGTTTTGTTTTTTGGGACAAATGTAATAAAAAGTTATAGGGTCGGCCCCTAAAAATAGGGTAGGTCGGGTTACCATAACCACACCTATTTTTTTTTTAGGCCTTAGTCAAACTTCAATTTTATTCTGACAATATGGATGGATGGAGAAAGTATAGAAAGGGGGGCCTAGATCTCTTTCACAGGGAATGTATTTTTAGTACATTATTCTATGATTAATTCTTTTCAATGTCCAGATTCAGCAATTTCAGAAGGTCATAATCATACTCAATTAATCTCAGGATACCATTCTTTTATTCTGTCAGTAATTTATGACATCACTTGCCCGGGAGTAGTTCAGGAGAGTGTGAAGGTTGCTTTATTTCACTGTGTCAAAATGAAGGTTGCTTTATTTCACTGTGTCAAAATGAAGGTTGCTTTATTTCACTGTGTCAAAATGAAGGTTGCTTTATTTCACTGTGTCAAAATGAAGGTTGCTTTATTTCACTGTGTCAAAATGAAGGTTGCTTTATTTCACTGTGTCAAAATGAAGGTTGCTTTATTTCACTGTGTCAAAATGAAGGTTGCTTTATTTCACTGTGTCAAAATGAAGGTTGCTTTATTTCACTGTGTCAAAATGAAGGTTGCTTTATTTCACTGTGTCAAAATGCAGAACTCCAATGTATGTAATCTACATGTGTGTGTGTGCGTGTATGTGTGTGTGTGTATGCATGTGTGTGTGGTGTGTGTGTGTGTATGTGTGGGTGGTGTGTGTGTGTGTGTATGTGTGTGTGTGTGCGTGTGTGTGTGTGTGTGCGTGTTCATGTATGTATGTGTGTGTGTGTATATGTATGTGTGTGTGTGTGTATATGTATGTGTGTGTGTGTGTGTGTGTGTGTGTGTGTGTATGCATGTGTGTGTGTACAGACTTTTGCAGGGATCACTAATCAGCAGGGCTGTGTCACTGGGAGACAAAGCCAGCATCCACCGGGCCCAACAGCTCTTCAAGGCTGGCAACTGGACCAAGTCAGTATACGCTCAATGTGCAGTGGAACCCCCTTTTAGAGCTTAACAATAATCATTCTGACTAACAGCACAATAACATTTGTATT
>NC_090260.1:46038815-46103815 GCF_037325665.1 Littorina saxatilis | reverse complement strand
CAAAGGGTTCTGTTTTATTCTTTTTTGTTCTTTTTTGGTCGACAGATTGACTGGATGTTTTGATATCGCTTTTCACGACATAGTGTTCTTCTTGTACCATTACAAGCAATGATCACCATGACAACCCGTGGCTTTATTGACAGGTACGGCGACACGTCGTTCCAGTTAAGCGGCCTGGTGAAAGCGGTCGTCGCACCATTCAATACACAGTTTGACTTCCATGAGGTGCGTACTGTGTACTTTGGATTATGGATTTGTGGGTGATTTGTGTGTGTCGGGGGGTGGGGGGGGGGGGGGGGGGGGAATGGTGTACTATGTGTGTGTTGGGGTTGTGGGATGGGAGCCCTGAGGTGTGTGAGAGAGTGTGGGCAGCTGAGGTGTGTGTGTGTGGGGGGGCTCAGCCTGCTTCCCCCCCACACACACACAAACATCAACTCAACTCAACTCAACTTAATAAATTTGAGTTGAGTTGAGTTGAGTTGAGTCGAGTTGATGTTTGTGTGTGTGTGGGGGGGAAGCAGGCTGAGGTGTATGGGGGGGGGGGGGGGGGTGGGCTGAGGTATGTGTCGGGGAGGTGTGTATGTGTCTGACTGTTTAAACCAGGAAGCATAATTAAACAAACAGACATCATATTTAACGTGCCTATATATAGTATATGTATGCTTCAAATTTATATAATTCAAAAAACACACAATCCTCCTATTGGGTAATTGTTCAAGGGGGCAGCTATTGTTGACATGAGGCAATCGTCCAGGGCCAGGGCAATACTATCTCAGAACATAAATTCCATATCCACAAAAAATGAAGCATCCAATGTCTTGGTTATTTGTGCTGTTGTGTGTGTGTGTGTGTGTGTGTGTGTGTGTGTGCAGGTGAGTGTGTGTTATGGTGTGTGTGAGTGTGTGTGTGTGTGTGTGTGTGTGAGTGAGTGTGTGTGTGTGTGTGTGTGTGTGTGTGTGTGTGAGTGTGTGTGTGAGTGTGTGTGTGTGTGTGTGTGTGTGTGTGAGTGTGTGTGTGAGTGTGTGTGTGTGTGTGTGTGCGCACATACATGAGTGTAAGTTTGTTGTGCATGAATGACAATATGTGTCACAATGTATATGTGTGGGTGTGTGTTTGTGTGTGTGTGTGTCTGTCTGTCTGTCTGTGGTGTGAAGTGTTTGTTGCGAGAAGAAATTTTGAAGAACAAGCAAGGAGTGCGTGTCTGTCTGTGCTCTTCTGAAGTCTTCCAACATGTGTGTGTGTGTGTCTCAGTGTCTGTCTGTCTGTGTCTGTCCGTCTGTCCGTGCGTCTGTCTGTCTGTGCTCTTCTGAAGTCGTCCAACATGTCTGTCTATCTTGTCTGTGTGTCTGTGTATGAGTACATCTGTCTCTCTGTGGTCTGACCTGGCCCACCCTGTGTGTCTGTGTGTGGTCTGACCTGGCCCACCCTGTGTGTCTGTCTGTCTGTGGTCTGACCTGGCCCACCCTGTGTGTCTGTCTGTCTGTGGTCTGACCTGGCCCACCCTGTGTGTCTGTGGTCTGACCTGGCCCACCCTGTGTGTTTGCAGGTTAGCGAGTTCTTCAAGGACAAGAACCTGGGTCCAGGCAAGATGGCGTTGCAGCAAAGCCTGGAGACGGTCAACACTCACATAACCTGGGCCGCCAAGCACCAAGACAACATCACTCAATGGTTCAAAACCCACGTCAAAGACAATGAGTGAAACTTTTCAAATAGAAAAAAAATAAAAAAGATAAAAAAATAACAAGAAGCATAAAGCAATATAACTTTTTTTTTTTAGTAAATCTGTCATCCTAAACATCACAACTAAACGCAAAAAATCTTCAATGAGATTTATGGCCTTGTTGACGGAAACCTGTCGATGTCAAAATAATTAGCAAAACTTTTTCAAATGAATAAATAAGGACGAAATAAAAATGAAAAAACTCCCACAGAGGATCTAATTTTGCACGTTTATGGCATATATGCTCCAGAAATGTGCAACAAAAACCATGCAAACATGTAATTTCACTGGCATGTATGTAGTATGTGCATAATATTTGGGTCAAGATGACAGACAAAGGGGCAACTGAAGTTGTCCTTTCTTGGGAGGTATCCTCTCAGTGGAAGGGCCTCACTACGCAGATTTCACTTTTCTTTTTTGTGGTCATTCATTTTTTTGCTGAAATGTAACAACCCCCCCTAGACAATGAGAAGAAATAGGTACACACACAGAAAAAAGGTTTGGTTAAGAAATTGAAAAAAAAGAAGAAGAAATCTTTCATTCTCTCAATACCGTTGACTTGGAAAATGAATGAAAAAAGTAGAAATTGCTCACATAGAACAACAATAAGAAGAAAAGAAAAAGTTCATAAGAAGTGCATGATCAACAACAAATTATATTGTAAACTGCTTGAAAGCATAATGCAGTGGAAGCCCCCGGTTCAGACCTAAAAAATTCTGTGTAAAAAGTAAATATTAAGGGGCTTATTGTCCGTCAGGTCTTAATTGCCTATATTGGACATGAATTGGTTTATACGATTCGAGTTTTACGCCCTCACGGCTTTTTGATGTTTGCGTGTTTAGGTGGTATCAACCATCTGCACTTATGGTAGAATGACCAAGATCTTTAACGTGCCATTGTGGTGACACGGGGGTGGGAGATGGATACCGTCTCTGGGTCTGCACATAAAGTTGACCCGTGTCCGTCCCGGCCCGGATTCGAACCAGCGACCTCTCGATCACAAGTCCAGTGCTCTACCACCTGAGCTACCCGGGTCCCCCGTAACCGTCATGCAGGTCTTAAATAGGAAAGAGTCTTAAAATGAAAGTAACCATTTACACAGGTTATGAACAGATAATATAACTTGACTTGTTGAATCTGAAAACAAAACATGGAACATTGAAGTTCACAAGGATTGGGTGGCTGAGTGGTAAACGCACTTGCCTCGGAAGCGAGAGGTTGCGAGTTCGACCCTGGGTCAGGGCGTTAGCAATTTTCTCCCCCCTTTCCTAACCTAGGTGGTGGGTTCAAGTGCCAGTCTTTCGGATGAGACGAAAAACCGAAGTCCCTTCGTGTACACTACATTGGGGTGTGCACGTTAAAGATTCCACGATTGACAAAAGGGTCTTTCCTGGCAAAATTGTATAGGCATAGATACAAATGTCCACCAAATACCCGTGTGACTTGGAATAATAGGCTGTGAAAAGTAAATATTCGCCTTAATTGGCTTGAGATTTACTGGCCGATGTGAATGCGTGATATATTGAGTAAAAAATTCCATCTCACACGGCAGAAATTAATCTGTAAAGCGCTCAGAGAACGTCAGGCGCTATATAAATCGCCCCATACATACATACATATTGCTTGTAATACCTAAATATTCATGAATCTGAACACTTGACAGCCAAGAAGGAACCTTGCATTGTGTTTTTGGCAATTTCCTAAACTTGCTCAACTGAACTCGACAACTTAAGGGATTTATATGACTGTCTTGTATTGTCCATATTAGAACTTAATGTGAAGTTGTTCTGTTTGTATTTGTACAGCCAGTATTGAATTGTGCAATGGATTGTGATGGGAATGATTCAGATATTCTGATGTACAGACAACGTTTACCAAGTTTGAACTGAAGCGTACAAGATTTGTGTAGGCATGTGTGTGGAAAGAATCGTTTGGAGATTAAAGATTGTAAGTGAGTTAGCAGGCGTCGCGCTCATTGCTAATATTTTGTGTAAGAACTGCATCTTTCAGGTGCTATGTATATTTTGGTCTGCGCCAAATATAGGTCTTGTTTTGCGTCAACATAATCAAATCACTCAAAGTCAGCAGGAACCGTGAATGAGTACATTTGCTTTTAATATAAAAAAGCGGGTTTGTAAAATAAACTTACTCAGAAACAAATAATGTGATGAGATGAATGTCAAACTTTCAGTGCAATTACAATGACATTTTAAACTCTTTGCGGAATTAACAATTTCTAAAACCTGATTTAGACACGCAGTGAAAAGATGACATTGTTTTGCACAGTCAAATCAAAGTAAGATTAAAGTATGTACCGGTACATGTACTTCTATCGATCCTGCACAAGTTTGGTGTTCACATATTTCAATATTTTTTTCTTGTGGGATTTTTGTTTGAAATATGGGATTATGAATTCAACCCAAACTTTGCTTTATTTTTGGGCAAGTGGCGGTGGTTTGTTGAGGGGTCGGGGGAGGGGAGGAGGTTGTGTGCGAGTCAATAGGGCTATTTTTACTTACCTGTACTGTGATTGTGACTGGTGGTTTTGGTTGTATATAGTGACATTCCAAATTGTTGTGACTAATTTTCACTCCATTGATTTCTGTTGTGCTCAGTTTTTCCTTGGTGCACTGCTGAAAATAACGCCTTGTTTCTTTGCTTTCGTTTGAAGATGATGTTGTCTGTATAAAAAACGACTGTGCCATTTCTTCTTGTTTTGTGCTTATGGGAAGCATATAATCCAGACCTGGGAACCCATACGATTTCGCTGTATTTTATACGCATGATTGTCTAGAATACAAGCAGTACAGTCAGAGGAAAAAAAATACGATGAGAAAAATTCCTAGACTACTTTTCTTTACATGTGCATCCTGAATCCCATCCAATATTTTGACACATGATTACAGTTTTTGTCAGTAAACATTTGGAAGCATTTGTTTTAAATGTATTGGTAAACTTAATTAACGGTGCGACTGACACGTGTGAAGCATGTTTGAATCAAAGATGTTCAAATGCTGTGTGGAGTTTGCTCATTTTTCTGAAAAAACACCAAGTTTGCTTGAGAATACTCCAAGTGCTAAACAGGGGTTCCCAGGTCTGGTAATCCCAGATTATTTACCTTTAAATTGTACACATTGTGAGAATTGTACACATTGTGAGAATTGTACACATTGTGAGAATTGTACACATTGTGAGAATTGTACACATTGTGGACGGGCACAGTGTATTTTTAAGTTTTATTTAATATAAATCAATGGTGGTAAGACGTTGGCCTCCTAATCGGGCGGTCGTGAGTTCGAATCCCGGACTGTCTTTGTACAATTTTCCGATTTTTAATTACCAAAGTCATGAATTGATTTTTATGCCACCAAGCTGAAATGCAATACCGAAGTCCGGCCTTCGTCGAAGATTGCTTTACTAAAATTTTAATCAATTTGATTAAAAAATGAGGGTGTGACAGTGCCGCCTCAACTTTTACAAAAAGCCGGATATGACGTCATCAAAGACATTTATCGAAAAAAACACACACAGACACAGAGACACACAATTACACCACGACCCTCGTCTCGATTCCCCCTCTATGTTAAAACATTTAGTCAAATCTTGACTAAATGTAAAAAACAAACAAAACAATAATAAGTATAACAACACCTTATTGTTTATTAAAATGTTACATTACACAAACAAATTTTTTTTTTTAAAGGCCATCCCTCAACCTGAACACATAGCCATTATTCACTCACTGTGCACGGTGGCATTTTTTTTCTCATTTTTATGTATTCATTACGTTAAAGTCACTGTTGGCTAGTGGCTACTGCAGTCTGCAAGGACATGTTTTGAATCACAAGCCGCTCTGGTTAACAGTCTTGTTGTGTTTGTGTTTTATTCTTATATAGTTAATATGTAAAGCGCGATACTTTGTTGATCGCGCTATGTCAGCTCTCATTATTATCATAATATTTTAGCCCGTGTCTTTAAAAATGACTTGTGATTGTACAGGCATGCACTTGTAGGTGATAATTTAAAGAAGCAATGCTGAAGTAAGGGTTGTGGTGATAAGTAACGGTTCATTACTTAATTTACGCAGATTCGCTGTTTCTTTTGTTAATCTTCTTGAATCTTCGTGTGAATATGTTTCTTAACTTGCTACTCTTTTCCCCCCCGTGGGTTAGGGGGAAGAATTTACATGATGCTCCCCAGCATGTCGTAAGAGGCGACTAACGGATTCTGTTTCTCCTTTTACCCTTGTTAAGTGTTTCTTGTATAGAATATAGTCAATGTTTGTAAAGAATTTAGTCAAGCAGTATGTAAGAAATGTTAAGTCCTTTGTACTGGAAACTTGCATTCTCCCAGTAAGGTAATATATTGTACTACGTTGCAAGGCCCTGGAGCAAATTTTTGATTAGTGCTTTTGTGAACAAGAAACAATTGACAAGTGGGTCTATCCCATCTCCCCCCTTTCCCCGTCGCGATATAACCTTTGTGGTTGAAAACGACGTTAAACACCAAATACACACACATGCGACTCTTTCATCGCATGAAAACCCTGGCAGATCGAGTTAGGGTGTATGGTCTGATGGTGAGGCTCATTAGAGATGTAATATGCATATCTCCAAAACAAATGGTGCATTCCAGAAATACAGTTCACTGGGTTGCTTTAATATTGTACATATGCCATTTTACTCACAATCAAGCAGGAGTTTGGGTTGAATGTGTTCTTTGTTTGTTTGTTTCCAGAACCGTTTACCTTGGGGCTTATTGCAGTAACCAAAGAAAGAACAAAATACCTTTTCTCCTCTCATGCACATGCACGCATGCACACACACACCCATTAAGATGCACACTGCACACACTCACACACACGAACACGCACCACTACATTGTACATCGTTTGGTAATGAATCTCATTTCTTTGTGGGTCGTACTTTCATTTTGCGCCCTGTCAACATAGTTATGATAATAGATGTGTCCCATCAGTATTTCCTGAAAACAGTAAATAATGCCCCCCCTCCCAACCCACCCACTCCCCAACCCCCCTCCCTCCCCTTCCCCCCTTTGCTTTTATCACCTGAAAAAACCCTGATAAAATAAGTTTCTAAAAGGGAGGGAGTCTTTAAATGGAGATTAATTTACCAGCATGGTAAGCATATCTCACAAAGTAGGGTCTTGAAAAAGGAGTGGTTGCAAACCGTAGTCTTAAAAGGGGACGGGTGCTTTTTAATAGCCAATGTCTTTAACCGGGGGGGGGGGGGGGGGGGGGGGGGGGAGGTGGTTGTTAACCGGGCTCTTCAAAGGGGGGTGGTCCAATAAGGGGGGCTGCGCTATATTGGAGTTTCTGGCTGCATGTATTGCTCAGTGCTTCTTTCATTGTTTCATTGGCAATGCTCAGACCTTATTTGTTTGTTTTCTCCCTCAGAAGATGTATTAAGAAGCATACTGGCACGGTTGGCCTAGTGGTAAGACTTTAAAATTGGCAATCTAGTGGCTGCTCTGCCTGGCGTCTGGCATTATTGGGTTAGTGCTAGGACTGGTTGGTCCTGTGTCAGAATAATGTGATTGGGCGAGACATGAAGCCTGTGCTGCGACTTCTGTCTTGCGTGTGGCGCACGTTATATGTCAAAGCAGCACCGCCCTGATATGGCCCTTCATGGTCGGCTGGGCGTTAAGCAAACAAACAAACAAACAAACAAATTAAGCATTGCCAAACAGTGGAAGGCAGATTGTGTTAAACGCAGACAGTTGTGATGTGTTCATACCGGATGGTGTTAATACTTGTACTATGCTTGGACGATAAAAGCGAAAGATACACATATTGCTTTCTGATGTCACTTATATTGTGAGCACATATTACGATCTTGGTTAACTATAAGAATTATATGGTCATGTGCAGTGCAAATGTGACAATTGGATACTATAGTATTCATTTTTGTGTGTTCTGCATTCTTTCCTTTCTCTCCTGCTTTCTGTGGCTATATTAATATAATTATTGTTGAGTTTATTTTCTCCTCTTTTGGAGAGATTGTGACTCTCGTGTGCCCCTCTTATACATTGTGTCATTTCGATGTCTTCATTGTGATATCAAAATAAAAATTCTAATAAATGTCTCATGATGTGTGTGTGTGAGTGTGTGCAAGCGTGCATGCATACATATGTGCGTCCATGTGTGTGTATTTGCGTGCGTACATATGTGCGTGCATGTGTGTGTGCATGTATGTGTGTGTGTGCGTGTGTCTGTTTGTTGCCATGCCGTTGTTTAGTGTGCTTCTTATGAAATGTTTTAAATCGTGAATGCGTGAGTCATGCAACATCATCATGTTAAAAGAGAACATAGTTTGTGAACAAAATAACTTTGTCCACTTTCTGTTGTCTGGAAACTACCAAGCATGCAGACCTTCCAGAAAACCTAGACAAATACATTATTAAAATCCTAAAAACACAGTCCTAAACAACAATTTCATACATAATTACCAGAATGAATAAAAGCACACAAACATACCTTAAATTCTGTCAAAGCGGACATATGGAAAAAAAAGTCATGTCAGATCATCATCACTAAGCCATGCTCCTCTCTTGGAGTCAAAGGGAAATATGGCCGAAAATGGAGGGAAAAGTTCCAGAATTGCAGGATAAGCACTGTCTTATCCTGTAGCCAGAACAAGCTACTTCTAATTTGCACTCAACTACTTTTAGTGCCTCAAAATACTATAAATATTCATTAATAACATTGGAGAACATTCCAAAATATTAACTTTAAATGTTTTAATACAAAAGTTAGATTATTGCTTATAAATGTTTGATGTATCGATTGGAGATTGGATTTCTCTTCTTTGAGTCATGTGACGTCAGAGGCCGACAAAACTTTATAATTTGGCGTTTCAGGTTGACCGAAACTTTAAAGGAACTACAAAACACACGTACGTCATGTGTTTGATTGCATGTGTGTGTGCTGTTCAATGTCAAAACAACGACAAAGTCAGTACATGACGTGTGTTTTGTAGTTCCTTGGAAGTTTCGGTCAACCTGAAACACCCAAATATGAAGCAAATGTGTTTGATTGCATGTCAGTGTGTGTGTGCTCGTTCAATCGTCAAAACAACAACAAATTCATAGTACCTAAAAGGAATTCGATCGATACATAAATGTTATTTGCGTGTTTGACCAAAATATGACATTTTACACAGATCTCGACAGTCATTGTTCACCTCGACCGCTAGCGCGGTCTCGGAGAACAATGACTGTCTCGATCTGTGTAAAATGTCATATTTTGGTCAAACACGCAAATAACGTATAGTATCCCTACACAAGACAGACATTTTCAGGGGCAGGGGAAGACAAGCACACAGAGTTATCCTCAACACAGAAGTCTAGACTAAGGAGTAGTGCAGAGGAGATAATCAAAAGTTTGATTTAAGGGATTCTCTTTGCAAAGTGACTGCACCACTGGAATAAATAAAAAATATATCTCAAGATTTAAACAGTATCATGTACACATGTAAATGTGAACCTCTTTCACATATGTTTTGTTGTTCTAGTATCTACACAGTATTTTCTCACCCCGCTGCACCTAGTGTGAGGCCATATCAATTACAATAAGGGTGTTATGATGCAAGAGGTAGAGAGCGAAAGTTGACACCGGATGTCTGTCACAACCGATCATATACGACTTGTTTTTAAAACATGCGCGACCTCAAACTAAAGCATTTACATGTCATATTTTTGTTGATCTGGTATTTGTCCTTGATTGTTGAGACACACATGAGTTTCTGGCTTGTAACGTGTGTGTTTTACATGTTCTGTTTGGATAACATGTTCTCTTTTGTGGTGGGGTTTCCCATTCATGATTCACTGATTGAATCACTGTGCTCAATGATTGAATGAATGTTGTCAAAACACACTTGTCTTGTGCCTTTACTATATGAGTCAAGTGGTGTTTTTGTGCAGTTCTGGTAAAACATTTGTGAGGGGTGTAAATCACTAAATGTATGTCTGGTTGGAAGTGTACGTACTGTGAGGGCCCCAAAGGGTTTAAAATCGTGATCGTGATTGGCGTTTTTTGACCTTTCTGTGACCGTGATTGCCGAAATTTCCCGGCATTTCTGTGATCGTGATGGGACTTTGCCCGTGATCCGTGATGACAAAAAAAATCAAGTATCGTGATCGTGATCGTCATTTGTTTTCGTGATCGTGATGGGCGGCATTATTGCAAAGAAATTTTATTTTCAACATACATTTTTCACAGCTGTATCACTCTATGATCCTCTATTCGTCAAGGTGTTTGTGATCGTGAAAACAAAAATCAAGGTAACTGTGATCGTGAAAGCTAAAGTTTTCCTTCCCGTGATCGTGATGATACCCCCCCCCCCCCCTTTGGGGCCCTCTACTGTCTTTGTACAATTTAGGTGATTCTCGGTACAATAAATTTACATTTAAACATGCTTTGCATTTCAAAATTACATAAAACAGTGCATGCAGTTCAGTGTTGACAAAAGTGGTTTTTTTCTTATGTGTGATATAAGGATGATTTCTTGTGTGTGTGTGTCAGTGTGTGTGTGTGTGTGTGTGTGTGTGTGTGTGTGTGTGTGTGTGTGTGTGTGTGCGTGTATTTATAGTTCTTGTGGTGATTAATCTAACGACTTCGCCGGCTGAACATTAATGGAAGAGGAAGAAGACTGAGACTTCTGCAACTTTGCACATTGTCTTATGCTGTTCGGTGCAAACTTATGCTTTTGTTCGCAAAAATGATCTTATGGTGAGAGTCCACAAGAGCTTGACAGGTATGAATCACTGAGACTCAGCATGTAACCTCTACATATCTCTCTCTCTCTCTCAAAACAGAGATCTCTGTCTGGCAAGGGGATCGCCGAGACTCGTTCTGATCAAAGGTCCCGTTTCGCGCATTCGCGTCCCGCGTCATGTGTCCAAGCCACTTCCGGTTCGGAGTTGCACAACGTGCTCGTTTCTCTGCAGCGGAGACTGATTCGGATACGTTTTTGAAAATTTGGATAAAGCAGACCGCGCCCACCATGGGCTCAAATTGTGCACTTGTGAATTGTCCAGCTAAACGGACCATCAATCGTGGACTATCTTTCTTCAAAGTGCCTAAGAAAGGTGTGAACGATGAGTGGAGAAGTAAACTTTTGCAAAAGATCGGTCGAGCAGACAAAGGGTTCAACCCGGACACTGCCACCATTTGTTCCCGACACTTTCTGCAATCTTGCATCGACACAAGTGAGTATATCAGATATTTGAGACTGTTTTTGAATGCGCAATGGTTTGCAGAGTATGTTTAGCGCTTAGCGTCGTACGTACTGCTTTCCGAAGGAAGACTGAGAAATCAGCCCGAATTTCTATGTGAGTAATCTAACACTGGCAGTGGCAATGTGATGCAGTAGCTGGAGAGCAGTAATAATACCACGCCGTAGACGGTGGCTGCATTAGGAATAGCCTACGCACTAACTTACACTGCTGAAGAGCAACACTCAGGGTGAGTTTCTGCACAAAATCGTCTCTGTTTTCTCCAAAATGACATATCATCACAATACTGGCGTTTGTACTTCGACCTAAGGTGTTATCATCGATTTTATTCTTTTCTTCGATGCATTTGTTAACGTTGAGCTTCGATTATTTATGCTTTTCTTGCAAAGTTTGCGTAAATTCTGACTTCCCACAGTTATTACGGAAAATCAAGGTTATCAATCAAACTGCAGTCTATTGGAATATCATTATTGTTTATTAGTTGACATGTGGTCCAAGTTGTGTCATCCAAAGTCACGCGGTTGGAGCGTAATTCTTGAATCTGTACCACGACTGATCGATTTTCATGCCAATGCACTTATTTGCGCAAATGATACTGTGAACAGCGCATCCAGTTATAAATAATATAATAGTTAAATATTATGCTTGTATTTGTATGTTTTGGGAGTTGGGAGACGAATATGTTTTGCTTCTTATGATTATAGAATTAGTTTTACAGTGCGGGAAATATATGGCAATTTATGCCTGTTCCACATGACCTCAGGGGCGTAGCAGAACTGTCAGAGAAGGTTCGCCGGAAAACAAATAAAAGCCACAAATTCGTTGCACACCTGTCAAAAATGGTCCGGTAGAAAAATATCACAGGCACTACACTGGGACCATTTTATTATCTGTAGTACTCGCATAGGTGGGCAGCCAGAAAGTGCGTAGGCTTGCAGCCGTAAGCAAAGATACATCAATTGCGTAGGTGGGCAGCCGCAAAATCGATCAGTCGTGGTACAGATTCAAGAATTACGCTCCAACTGCGTGACTTTGGATGACACAACTTGGACCACATGTCAACTAATAAACAATAATGATATTCCAATAGACTGCAGTTTGATTGATAACCTTGATTTTCCGTAAAAACTGTGGGAAGTCAGACTTTACTTTGCAAGAAAAGCATAAATAATCGAAGCTCAACGTTAACAAATGCATCGAAGAAAAGAATAAAATCGATGATGGGATGCTATAACACCTTAGGTCGAAGTACAAACGCCAGTATTGTGATGATATGTCATTTTGGAGAAAACAGAGACGATTTTGTGCAGAAACTCACCCGGCGTGTTGCTCTTCATACTAGCCCAGACTGCCAGAGTTGCAGGCACTAGGTCAACCCCACCTGCCCCTTGTTACCCCGACCCCCTACTTCCTGCCACTGACACTGTGCCAGCCAGCAGCAGTCACTGAGTGCAGGATTAAGAACAGTGCTGAACAAGTTCTTGCTCAAATAAAACCATGTACCGTAACTGTTTCCAACGAGTTAATGTAACTATGTTGATATCATTGTAAGAGCATGAGCTAATTGCTTTATAATCTTGAACGTTAGCATTGTAAATTCATTGCTCACTATTTAGTGGCATTTAAGCCTCCCATTTTGCACGTAGGCATTTTCTCATGATTTTCGTCGATTAAATGTCAAAATGACTTTATTTTGCTTACGTTTGGAGCTCAATCTATCAATTATATTCACGACAACTATTCTTTAAGTACAGGGACTTGCATCAAAAATAAGTAAAATATGCTACTTGACTGTGATAAATTTACAATGCTAAACTGAGACTTTCGCAAAGTTCAAGATTACATGTTCTGACTTCTGCGTCTGCTCACCTTAATCTAAATCACACACCACGTTAGCAGTGTAACGATCTAGCACACTAAAAACACTGGGTTTCCTATAGATACCAAGGTCAGCCAGTAATGCATACCTGTCAAGTACTTTTGGCCTCTGACCATAGTAAATGGCATAAGAAACCATAGTAGGGGATCAAAAACCATAGTTAATGCGTGGATCAGGATGTGGTTAAACGCACAAATTCAACTTCTCACGCATACACACTAAACCAATCAGATTGTTTTTCGCAAACTTAAAGTAAAACACATAAATTCCTTTCTACACAAACTGCTCTTTATTTACCACTACATGTAATACATTTACACTGCACTCGTTCGTTCGTTCATTTTTTTTTGTCACTTGTGTTCTTTGTTGTATTCATCTGTGCAAATCTTTGCTTTGTCAATCATGCTGCCAGTCACCTTAAAATCATGGCAGCATGCATCAGAGTTAATTTTGACCTGCAAGAAGGCAGTC
This sequence comes from Littorina saxatilis, assembly GCF_037325665.1. Classification (NCBI taxonomy): domain Eukaryota; kingdom Metazoa; phylum Mollusca; class Gastropoda; order Littorinimorpha; family Littorinidae; genus Littorina; species Littorina saxatilis. The sequence continues at coordinate 46,090,490 of NC_090260.1, read as the reverse complement.
AGTGTGTCAGCTCCCAGACTGTGATCCAGCACTTGAAGGTGTTGCAGGGTTTCACTGCCAAATGGAAATTTATTCAACATTTTCCTCACACAGGCCACGTAGAACTGGCGCACATCATGCCAGAACTTCTGTTGTGTGGCTGGTGCAAGCTCCTCCTCAGAAATGAATGAACGGCAGTCCATGCCAGCAAAAAAAAAAAATCTTTTTTTTAAGCTGAAAATGCGTATGGTTTGAGGTATACGACGTAGGACCCAAAAAACACCGAAAAACCGTAAGAATTACGCAGAATGCGTAGGACTTGACAGGTATGGTAATGTTGGCACATGGATTTGAACACAACGCGAGGCATACTGATTGTGCAACATTACACAGAAAAACAAGTTGCGTAAGGCGAAATTACTACATTAAGTCAAGCTGTGGAAGTCACAGAATGAAACTGAACGCACTGTATTTTTTCACAATGACCGTAGTCCGCCGCTAGTGCAAAAGGCAGTGAAAGTGATGAGCCTGTTTGGTGCGGTTGCGCTGTGCTGCATAGCACGCTTTACTGTACGTCTCTTCGTTTTAACTTTCTGGGCGCATTTTTAATCCAAACATATGTTTTTGGAATCAGGAACCGACAAGGAATAAGATGAAATTGTTTTTAAAACGATTTCGGAAATTGTATTTTAATCATAATTTTTATATTTTTAATTTTCAGAGTTTGTTTTTAATCCGAATATAACATATTTATATGTTTTTGGAATCAGAAAAGGATGAAGAATAAAATAAAAGTAATTTTGGATCGTTTTATAAAAAAAATATTTTTAATTACAATTTTCAGATTTTTAATGACCAAAGTCATTAATTAATTTTTAAGCCTCCATGCTGAAATGCAATACCGAAGTCCGCGCCGCGGCCTTCGTCGAAGATTGCTTGGCCAAAATTTCAATCAGTTTGATTGAAAAATGAAGGTGTGACAGTGCCGCCTCAACTTTTACAAAAAGTCGGATATGACATCATCAAAGACATTTATCGAAAAAATGAATAAAACGTCTGGGGATATCATACCCAGGAACTTTCATGTAAAATTTCATGAAGATCGGTCCAGTAGTTTACTCTGAATCGCTCTACACACACACACAGAGACACGCATACACCACAACCCTCGTCTAGATTCCCCCTCTATGTTAAAACATTTAGTCAAAACTTGACTAACTGTAAAAAGATATCATAGCTTTACATGTGATAAGGCCTAAAAAAAAAATAGGTGTGGTTACGGTAACCCGACCTACCCTATTTTTAGGGGCCGACCCTATAACTTTTTATTACATTTGTCAACAAAAAAAAAAACGAGTGCAGAAAACGCACTGAAAGCGAAATCGCCCGAGTCGCACACTTATTTCCCTGTCAAGTAGGTTTAATTTGTACACATTAGAAAAAAATGTAAAAAAAAAAAAAAAGGGATTGCCTACCTTCCTACCCTATTTTTCTTGGCTATGTTACCGTAACCACACCTATTTTTTTTTATTTTTTTGCCTAATGAATTGCAGTACACTACATCATAATTTTCATACTGATACAGTAATAGTGATAATTATGATAATTTAAGATTTGTGTGTGTCATTTCATTTAATTCTTATGATGTGTACAACTACAATAGCTTTGAAATCGATCAATAAGTAAATAAAATAAAATAAATATTCCTCTTGTTTGCCTCTTTACAGCTCCCAAGGGCTACAAGAGACTCACACCTGGAAGTTTGCCAACACTGTGTATGCCAGTCAAATCTGTTGAAACCCCACAACCACAGCCTCGGAAACTACCCGTAAGTGTATGGTTTAATTGTACATACAGTGGACCTTTCTTTGAAAGAACCCCCAGTATGTCAGATTTCCTATTAAGGCCAACAAAAAAAAATAGGTGTGGTAACGGTAACATAGCCAAAAAAATAGGGTAGGAAGGTAGGCAATCACTTTTTTTTTAAAAACTTTTTTTCTAATGTGTACAAATTAAACCTACTTGACAGGGACATAAGTGTGCGACTCGGGCGCTTTTGCTTTCATTGCGTTTTCTGCACTCGTTTACTTGTTTTTGTGTGGGTTTTTTTTGACAAATGTAATACTGAAAAAGTTATACGGTCGGCCCCCAAAATAGGGTAGGTCGGGTTACTGTATTAACCACATTTATTTATGTTTTAGGCCTTAGTATTAGAGTGACGTAAATTAGACATCCTCTCCTGTCTGAAAAAATCTAAATAGAGAAATCAGGTCAAAAAAGGGGTTCCACTGTCATGTGTTTGACTGTTTTGTGTGTACAATTACTTCTTCTGCGTTTGTGGGCTAAACATTTTACGTGTATGGCCGTTTTTACCCCGCCATTTAGACAGCCACACGCCGCTTTTGGAGGAAGCATGTTGGGCATTTTTGTGGTTCTATGAGGCCCCAAAAAAAAAGGACTTATAGAGAAACATATTCATGGTCAAAGGGAAATAACCTTCTCAGTTGGTGGCAGTGAGAATGGGTGCAGTGAGAATGGTTATTTCCCTTTGACCAACGGGGGTGTTTTTCCTACCTCGAAGGAATTTCTTGTTTAAATTTGACTTTGAATATAACACGAGAGTTCTCGAGCATGTGTCACAGTCAGTATCAACTCGTCAGTCTCCGAGTTTCTCCCTTCGTAATTGTGTTCTGTTTGTTCTGGTTATCTCACTATTCGAGGTAAGTTACGTTGATAACTGACCCTCTGCATGTGTTCACTTGGTATCAGTTTGGAAAGCAAACTCAAGTAGCAATACTTTCAAGTGTGACCGACTAAGTTGGCAGTTCAACTTGGAAATGCATCCACCAATCACCAAAAGGCGCTGACATCATTTCACAAAAGAATTTTCCTACCCATACTTTTTTAGATGTTAAAGATTGCGTTCAGGACGATGACACTCTGTAGGCAGGTTATTTATTTAAAGGGATTAACATGCAGTTAAAAACAAGTGTTGACACTGACAGACCCAATGAGCGGGAATACCAACTTGCAGATCATACACTTGTGGTTACTTGCAATTTATGCATCAACATAATTATAACTGATGGTGGTGAAATGTTAAAGTCCTTTGTACTGGAAACTTGCGTTCTCCCAGTAAGGTAATATATTGTAAGTACTACGTTGCAAGCCCCTGGAGCAAATTTTTGATTAGTGCTTTTGTGAACAAGAAACAATTGACAAGTGGCTCTATCCCATCTTCCCCTTTTCCCCGTCGCGATATAACCTTCGTGGTTGAAAACGACGTTAAACACCAAATAAAGAAAGAAAGAAAGAACTGATGGTGGTTATGAGCGATGCGACCCACCATCAAAAATATCCTCAGTGCGTGCACGTCTTAGACACCAAGATCGTCAGCTCGCCTTGCAACACTTGTCATAAATAGAGTGTGACCTTTATTGTTGCAGCAGCAGTCAGTGGATGGAAACAAACCAAGACAGACAGTGAGCGGCTGTGACAGGATGGAGGAAGAAGAGTGGACAGTGAAGACAGAGATCAAGACAGAAAGAGATACACAAGAACCACTACTAGTAAGACTACCAGTGCCACAGTGTAGTAGTAGTAGTAGTGACTGTAAAGTGTTTTTTATTATTGCCTCGCGGCTTTTTAAAAGTCCCATCTCATTTGCAGTTTTGTTGTAGGTCAATCAAATTTAGCATGCTCAAAATTGCTTCTTAGATGTCAATCATCATTTATAAATTGAATCTAGTGTTTTATGCATGTTGAACAACTTCCGACAATGGGATCCATGAAGGTACAACTCTGTTAGAAAAAGGAATCTTTTCTAATATTAGTTACTAAATTCAGACATAATTTTTAGAAAATGTTGCTACATATGACATTTTTACTACATTTTGGAACGTTGGCAGTCAATTTGTTTTCTGAATTTTACTATATTCAATAAAAAAAAATGTCAGTATTATTCCAGGTTGCATCAATGGTAGACTTAAAAAATATGTGCAGTCAGTCAGTCGACAGGTCTATTTTTTCAAAGCTTTACCCAGTTCCGTGGCCCTTCTTTGCACCCTTTCAAGGGCTGCTGATTGACGCTTCAGACATGGACGGCAGATGACGTTGGCATACTTTAAGTGTAATTGTTCAACCAGTGCTTTATACCATTTTAGAAAATGTTTCTTTGTCAAGATAGGAAAATATTCTCTTTATTATACTAAGCATTTTATTTGCTTTATGAATTTAGTTTTGAATATGTTTGTAAAAACTCAGGGATTCTTTGAATGTTACACCCAAATCTCTCCTCCTCACACTTCAGGACTGTTTTCATATCATCATTCACCTTCATTAAATATATTCATGTCCAGGATTGATTTTTCCCACATGCAGGACTTAATTTACACTTATATATAATGTTAAAATACAAAAACCGTTAAGTCTGCATGATCATATCTGGAGATGATCAATTTTATTTTGTTTTGATTGGTTTCGAATTGTACATTATACAATTTAGTATTACAGTATCTGAATCCACCTAACCCACTCTGACTCTCTGTTTTCTGTTGGTTTAAATGTATAATCCATCTCAAAATGTTCCCGATTATTCCATAATATATTCAGGCCAGATCAAGAGCCTTTCATGTGGGACTGAATGTTTTCTTAAAGTCAAAATGAACAATGGTCATACATTTTCTGTCTTCTAAAATGTCAAATCTTCACTTACTTCCAGTGCACGACAGAGCAACACTCACAAGAACCAGCAGTGAAGACGGAGGTCAAGACAGAAAGAGATACACAAGAACCACTACTAGTAAGACTACCAGTGCCACAGCGCATGACGGAGCAACACTCACAAGAGCCAGGGGTCAAGACAGAGGTCAAGATAGAGATTGATGTGGCGGAAGAACCACCACTAGAATGGTACATGACACAGCAACTGTCACAAGAGACAGAGGTCAAAATAGAGATCGACGTTGCAGAAGAACCACCACTAGCACAGCAACATTCACACGGTGAGTGTTTAGATGATGGTTAGATTTTACAGCTGCATGTTTTCATAAAGATCAAAGTGCATCATTTGCATCTAGATGATCACTGGTGTCAGTTTGCAAGCCATATAACCACACAAGTCAAACTTGGAACTAGCTGATGATGCAGAAGGGGTCTAATTCAAAACTGAACTCAGTTTACAGTAGTCTTGCATAGGAGTTTAGATTGAGTGATCTATCTTTTTTAGCCAGGAATTCCACCCGGGCTCATTTCTGTATTCAGAAAAAATACCCCCAGGAAGTGCACTTACAGGAAAACTGCCCACTGTGGTTTAGATAAGATCTTTTCTGAACTGATGACAGTTTTTGTCACTACATGAATATGTTTAGAAAGTTATGACACCACCCATGCCCTGTGTTCAAAACAAAATGTGTTACACATCATTAAAGTAAACAAGTCGCGTTAGGCGAAATTACTACATTTAGTCAAGCTGTCGAACTCACGGAATGAAACTGAACGCACTGTATTTTTTTCACCAAGAAAGTACAGCTTCGTCAATCCCCGCGAGAAGGAAATTGCTCACCTCCCACGTGCAAAACGCAGTGATATGCACACGCCAGAATAGCGCGGTAGCGTATTGTGCTAAGCACGAAAGCGCGCTTTTCTGTATTCGTGTTCACTTTCTGAGCTTGTTTTGAATACAACCTATCATATCTATATGTTTTTGGAATCAGGAAACGATAAAGAATAAGATGAAATCATTTTTGGATCGATTTCTTACATTTTAATCGTAAGACTAATTAATCTATTTTCGTTAATTGTGATCACATTTTAAGAGTAAACATGACATATTATGTATATATTTTTAGATTCAGAATGTCATGAAGAATACAATGCAATCAATTTTAAATCTGTTTGCGAAAAATCGATTTTAATAACAACTTTAATGAGCAAACTCATTAATTAATTTGTAAGCCTCCAAGCTGAAATGCAATACCAAATTCCGGGCGTCGTCGAAGATTACTTGACCAAAATTTCAACCAATTTGGTTTAAAGATGAGAGCGTGACAGTGCCGCCTCAACTTTCACGAAAAGCCGGATATGACGTCATCAAAGACATAAAAAAAACTTGAAAAAAACGTCTGGGTATATCATACCCAGGAACTCCCACGTAAAATTTCATGAAGATCGGTCTAGTAGTTTTCTCTAAATCGCTCTACACACACACACACACACACACACACACACACACACATATACACCACACCCTCGTCTCGATTCCCCCCTCTACGTTAAAACATTTAGTCAAAACTTGACTAAATGTAAAAAATGAAAGGATGATACATGTAAGAACCAACAAGAAGGGCAAAGCCCATACGACTCACATGCTTTACACATTTTTCCTACCAAAATACATGTGACCTTGACCCAAGGTCAAGGTCATCCAAGGTCATGCAACACAAAGCTGTTAATTCAAGACATAGGAAGTACAATGGTGCTTATTGGCTCTTTCTACCATGAGATATGGTCACTTTTAGTGGTTCACTACCTTATTTTGGTCACATTTCATAAGGGTCAAAGTGACCTTGACCTTGATCATATGTGACCAAATGTGTCTCATGATGAAAGCATAACATGTGCCCCACATAATTTTTAAGTTTGAAACAGTTATCTTCCATAGTTCAGGGTCAAGGTCACTTCAAAATATGTATACAATCCAACTTTGAAGAGCTCCTGTGACCTTGACCTTGAAGCAAGGTAAACCAAACTAGTATCAAAAGATGGGGCTTACTTTGCCCTATATATCATATATAGGTGAGGTATTCAATCTCAAAAACTTCAGAGAAAATGGGGAAAATGTGAAAAATAGCTGTTTTTTAGGCAACATTTATGGCCCCTGCGACCTTGACCCTGAAGCAAGGTCAAGATGCTATGTATGTTTTTTGGGGCCTTGTCATCATACACCATCTTGCCAAATTTGGTACTGATAGACTGAATAGTGTCCAAGAAATATCCAACGTTAAAGTTTTCCGGACGGACGGACGGACGGACGACTCGGGTGAGTACATAGACTCACTTTTGCTTCGCATGTGAGTCAAAAATGTGATTGATGCAAGGAGGAAGAAGGGAGAGGGGATGGAAGAGCAAGAACAAGTCTCGTGAAGCGATATATATATATATATCCCATGACCTCCCTTCTTTGTCTCTGTTACTTCAGTATGGGTATATATGTTGTATTTTTATAGCTCAATAAATACATCATGGACTCCAAAAAATATATGATAGTGCAGATTCCGATTTGGGCAAAGGACTACTTTCCTCCCGACCTTTGACCTCGCGCCGAACAATGTGACACATTTGTATGAAGTTCTAAAATCGTATTGCACGGCTCAGAAAACCATATCAGTTGCACGCAAAAATGAATCTCAGAACTGATCTGATGTACGAGATGCAATAAGCAAAAGTTTCTTTCATTATGAAAGCAATGCAGGTCGAAAAAAACGAACATTCAACTTACAAGATAACCAGATGCCAGCGAACCAAAACAAAAACACGAGTACCCTCCCCTTGCATCGTTAGCAGACGACTTTTGAGAATCTGTCGGTAGTGTGTTTTGGTGTGCGCCTTCAGCTATCAAACATCGGCTGTTTCACGTGTTTTGCGAGCAAGTCTACTCTTTTGCCTGGCTCTGCAGTAAGTCCACATATTTTTCCGTAATCCAGTCATATTCCTTCAAAATGCAATCAATCGGCGGTGACAGACGTGTCGGTCGCGTTTTCCTCACACCCATACCAGTTTAAGTTCATCCATGCAAACACACTCGCAAAACAGTTTATCACGTAGATACATTTCAAATAGGGAGCAAATGGTTAAATCTAAACCTACATATTTGTTCCCTAAAATTTGCTTCTCTGTCAATAAGCCTAATTACACACGTTCCAGAAAAACAACGTGGAATCGATTCTGAATCGAGTAAGCCAAATGGGTCCCAAACCCGTTTCGCCCGTTCTGCCGACCTGAAACGCAAAACAAAAGAATTGTGCGCTTCAACTAAATTAATTTCTATTCGACTTCATTACTTTCTTGCAACTTATGAACCTTTACTTAAAGCTTTTAAATGGTCTGAAAGTAGTGTTACCGCGTACTTATCGATGCACTCATTCGTTTTATTTTTTCAGCGACGGTCACTTAGTTTAAGGTTGCAAAAGGGCTAAGTCTCGCTGGCAACAGTTTTACCCTGCACAGATCGCAACAGTGCCGCTAGTAGTCTACACTTTGTGTTTGATGGTAGAATGGGATATACAGATTACAACACTCGTGGTTTTTTATATGGCTTGTATTTCAGTCAAGACCCAGCGGGAATATCAATCGAGAGCCACTCGCCAGAGGCTCGTGTCTCCCGATGATATTCATCCGCTGGGTCTTGACTGAAATACAAGCCATATAAAAAACCACTCGTGTTGTAACCTATACATATATGTATAAACATTTAGTCAAGCTTTGAGCATCAAAGTAACAGATTAACACACAAAAACAGTCATTGCCGAGACTATATTTAGACGGTTCACTAACTTAAACCTATTTTCTGGTATTCTGAGCACATTTTTATAGTAAACATGACATATGTATATGTTTTTGAAATCAGGAGAAATTGAGGAATATGATGCAATCATTTTAAAGTCTCTTAGTGAAAATTCGATTTTGATGACAACTTTAATGAGCAAACCATTTTAATTTTTATGCTGCGGAGCTGAAATTCAATCACATAGTCCGGACTTTGTCGAAGATCACTTGACCAAAATTTTAATCAATTTAATTGAAAAATGAGGGCGTGACAGTGTGGCCTCAAGTTTCACAAAAAGCCGGATATGACGGCATCAAAAACATTTATCGAAAAAATGAAAAAAAAACGTCTAACCCAGGAACTCTCGTGTGCAATTTCACGGTACTACTTGTCTCCGAAAACCCCCGAAAACCTCATCAGAAATAAGAAAGTTCGTCCTTAGATCGTGTTTTGTTACACAATTGTTTGCAATCATGACTTGTATTTGCAACTTTCACCGTTCATGGCTTTATTTTCGTGTTTGTGCGAGGATTTACGAAGGAGCGGAAGCACTAATCACATGACGTCGTCAATACTTGTGCTTTCGAGTAACAAGAGTTACCTCCCTTGCATTGACATTGTTGCATCGATTTCGTCGATAATGCGGCTCTCAACACAAATATATGGATGCATGTAGCATGAATCAGGTTTACTTTTCACAGGCATGTCCAATACTTCACTTTGAAGATAGATTTAGTTAGTCGAGATGGGGTTTTCAGGTTTTTTTTGAGGTTTTCGGGGTTTTCGGAGACATTAAGTAGTACCCCAATTTCACAAAGATCGGTCCAGTAGTTTTCTCTGAATCGCTCTACACACACATGTACGTACATACACACACACACATACACCACGACCCTCCTCTCGATTCCCCGTCTATGTTAAAACATTTAGTCAAAACTTGACTTGGTTTAAACACAATTTTATTCAAAATACATGACATGAAACAATTGACAAAAATGCAGCAAGGACACGAACTCAAGCAGATGCTAATTTGACGTTACCATAACAATGCTAAGTTACACAAGTTTTCATGATGGTGGACAACACAATTATTAACCAGAAGAACAAAATGTAGGAGGGGGGTATGGGGAACTTAATCAAAACAGGAGGATTTACAGAGAAAGAAAAAAAAATTAATCAAAGAAAAAAAAATAAAAAAATAAGGTGAGACTATGAATGAAGTGCGTGGGACGAGAACATCGATGCTGAGACATGCAAGAAGTAAGTTCAGATAAATGTACATTTTCATGGAGAGGGCAGCATAGTTCGTTACGAATGTATGGAAGAAAACAACCACACACACTTGACTTAATGTAACAAGAGGCGAAGCCTTCAAGGCTTACGTAAGAAATCGACAAACAGTAACACAAACTCAATCACTCCGTCACACGTACACACACACACACACACACAGTAAGCATAGGTGACACTGTGCAAGAAAGCGAGACACTATAGATCTAGTTCTGTCTGTCTGCATGTAGCCTGTAACTTACAGTGACACGACTGCCAACTAGTCTCGGCCCGCTCAAAATAACAATGACCGAGACTTTCAGTAATTCCTTCGCGTGACGTCTAACCCTCTTACGCCATAATGTGACGTCTTCAAATGTTAAAGTTTCTACCACAGACATACACACGCACACACGCACAGACAGACAAAGTTACGATCGCATAGGCTACACTTACATGAGCCAAAAAGGAGAGAGGAAACATGGAGCACAACTGTTGCAGACTACAATGCTAATGTTTCAAATGTTTCAATTTCAAATGTTCTCTCTACATACTTGAAGTTCAAAGTACTCTTTCTTTTCACTCGTAGCATGGTGTACAACTGTTATACACTGACTTGGCTAACATTGCCCCTCACGTGACAAAGGCTGCGATTCACAAGAGCTCTAACGATGGCTTTTGACTGTTCAGAGGAACTGGTTATAGGCATAACCGTCGTCTGCTACAAGAACCACGACTTTGCGTGACAATGCAGGGGAGACAATGCAGCTGTGATCTGTCTTTCAGACCACCCTGAATACTGTCCCCTGATGTTCTTGGGTTCTTGTTTCCCACCCAGACTGTTTTCATTGAACCGTTCTTTTCAAAGTATTGGTCGTACACGACTCGCATCACCCAGAATGTGTAGTTTGAAGCGTCATCCAGTAAAGGTGAAACTAAGAAGAGAAATAGGGTGTGTGTCGTTAACAACACATTTTTTGTATTATGTCAAAAGTGCTTTTTGGGGGGCAATGATTGTTCTTTTTCTTTCTTGAAACTTCATTAAATTTGGTGACCAATTGTCAGTTCATTAGTTCTGAAAAATGACGAGTTGCTCACTACTACTGCTGTGTTTGTTTTGTGTGTTGCAGTGTCGGTCGAGGCAGACTTAATAAAGGAGAGCACAGCAAGCATCAAGAAGGAACAGACGACACAAACTCAGGCTGAATTCTTTGACCAGTGTTCTTCGTCACAAGAGTCAGTGAAACATCACAACAGACAAGTGAATGAACATATCAAGTCCGAGTCAAGAGATGCAGAAGACACAACAGTTGTGACGGGGGACACACAGTTCATTCCAACACACCGAGATGAAGGAGCCGGTGCTGAATCAAGCGCAATGGCAAGAGATGACACGACACAGCTGACAAGGTCACCTTGCAACAGTGAAAGTCCTTCATCACAAGATGGCGTATCTTCAGAGGGAAGCAGCACTGGATTGGATCACCTCACAGCTTGTCGGTCACACAGTTTGCAGGGGGAAAGGTTTGACAAACACATGACAACACAAACAGAGAACTGCACAGGACAAAATAAAAGAGCGATAGCACACACAACACCAAAGAAAAATTCCTGTACACAGTGTAATGCTTCATTCAGTCAGCCATCGGCGTTAAAGCGGCACATGGTATCATCTCACACAGGTGTAAAATATAGTGGTAAAAGGCCACATAGATGTGGAGAGTGCATTGCATCCTTTTGTAACCTTTACTCATTAAAGCGACACATGGTAACTCACACCAGTGAAAGGCCATATGTATGTGCACAGTGCAGTGCATCCTTCACTCAACGTTCCACATTACGGCGACACATGGTAACTCACACAGGTGAAAGGCCACATGTATGTTCGCAGTGCAGTGCATCCTTCCGTCTACCCTCAAGGTTGAAGCAGCACATGAGAACTCATACAGCTGAAAGACCATTAATTTTGTTTGGATGTATGCAGTGCAGTGCATCCTTCCGTCTGCTCTCAAGGTTAAAGCAGCACATGAGAACTCATAGAGCTGAAAGACCATTTGAATGTACGCGGTGCAGTGCATCATTCTGTTGGCAATCCAGGTTGGAGGAGCACATGCTAACTCACACAGGTGAGAGACCATATAGATGTACACAGTGCAGTGCATCCTTCAATCATACTACCAAATTAAGGCAGCACATGTTCACTCACACAGGTAAAAGGCCATATGTATGCGCATAGTGCAGTGCATGCTTTGGACGCCCTTCCATCTTAAAGCGACACATGCTAACTCATACAGGTGAAAGGCAATAAGCCGGCCGGGTCATACCTAAGACTTTAAAATTGGCAATCTAGTGGCTGCTCCGCCTGGCGTCTGGCATTATGGGGTTAATGCTAGGTGAGACATGAAGCCTGTGCTGCGACTTCTGTCTTGTGTGTGGGCTCGAACCCGCAGTCGACCAGATCGACTGGCTTACAAACCAGACACTCTAACAAACTACGCTATGTCCCTTCTTATAATTCAGTGGTTTTAATTCCAAACTGCAGTGAGGGAGAACAAGACTGTATCCACAGTGTTTCAGTTGCTGTCTGAATAGTTCTGTCACTATAAGGGAAGACAGTTGCTGGCATCATCATGTTTTTGTGACCAGTGTAAGCCTTGGCATATTTCCTGGAGGATCATCACAACAATAGGTTATTGCTTCCATTTTGATTGGTGTCTGGTGTTTTCTCTTGTTTTCAAAGAGTAGTATGCATATATGTATCCTACATACATGAAAACTATCACCATGACATGAAAGTGGTTTTCACATGTACCGTTGTTTTGCCAAGATTTAGCGGCAAGAAATTTGGACATAATCTCTAATAATGCAGTGTCAATGGAATGTAAAGTGGGAATGAGAAAAGGAACACAAACAGCTTAAAAACATGCCATAGAAGAAAGAAAATGTTAGAAGAGACAATTTTAATGTTGCGCGGAATGCTTGTGAAGACAGTGAACTACTTTGTTCCTTTTTCCGACTGTATCTCCCTGTGGATGACTAGACATCAGTTTGAATTACTTGGCCGGCAAGAAGTTGCTCAGTGTCTGTTTAAAATACCTTTGGTACGTTTGGCTCACGTTAGAGAAGCTCAGTGTGTAGAATAAACAGAAAACTACATGTATGGCAACCATTGTGATAGCAGGTTAACACTTGGTTTTTTTTTCAAAAAGCAACTGGGGTGAACCTGGTATAACACAGGTAGCCATGTATTCTCTCTGTGTATATATTTTGTCATTCCCTGAGTTTTATTCATTGTCTAGTTCCAGGACAGTATGGAATAATCAAGCCCTGTCAAGAGAAGACAGCAGCAGCGAAGGAGAGCAACACCGTTCTGAGTACAAGCCAGGATCGTCAAGCTCACGGGTTTCCGATTCGGACGAATCCACAGATAGTGTTATATATCCAGCACTTACTTTGAATATAGATGTTACATCTACCAGCACCCAAGAACAGCGTGATCAAAGGAATTTTGTTACATCCACCAGCACTCAAGAAAAGCTTGATCAGCAGGGGGGTGTCAAAGTTAGTTCAAGGCTGAAACATAAATGGGACAAAAAACATTGTTGCTTGTTTTGTAAAAAGTTTGTGTTAAAGATGTCAACTCATCTTCAGCGTGTTCATTACAAGGAGGCAAAAGTTGCTAGAATTATGCAGATGCCAAAAGGATCCAGAGAACGCAGACAAGAATTCATCAAACTGCAGGATTCAGGTGACTACAAGAACAATTACAAAGTCTTGCAACAACAAAAGGGCCTCCTGATACCAAAGTATCAAAAAACTGACAGACAACCGGCGGACTTCATGGTTTGCCTTCACTGCAATGGTCTGTACCTGAGACGACTGGTGGCAAAGCACACAAGAACGTGTGCACAGAATACTGAGGGTGCCGTTCACAAAAAGGGGCATGCTGTACAGATTGGGAGGTTGCTGCTATCTATCAGCAAGTCAACATCTTCAAACCGAGGAGTGACTGTCACTGATGATGTCAGTGATGACCTTGAGGGCGAAGAGATCGAGCCAGAGCTTCAAACACAGGAATCCTCGGACGAAGAGGAAGATGAAGGTGGAGATGAGAACAGCCAAGAGTCAAAAGCACATACTGTATCCTTACAAAGCGGAAAGAAGAACAAGTGCCCCTCACAGACTGTCACACAGCCCAGAAAAAAGCAAGCAAAGAGACCATGGACAAAGGATCAAAAAGAGGCTGTTGACAGGCACTTGTCGCATTGCCTAGTGTTGAACAGGGTACCCCAAAAGCATGAAGCAGAACAGGCCCTAGCTTCAGAAAAGACACTTCGAGGGAGAACATGGAAAGATGTGAAGTATTTCGTATACAACCTGCTGAAAAAGGAAAACAAAAAACATGCCAGTGGCAGTTAACTTCTTCAAGTACATGGTGTTCCTCTTAAGATTCTGGTCAGTCCCTTTCAAGATGTACACCTTCACACAGCTGCTTGAATTTCTTTACCTACTGAGATAAATTCTTACAGTCTTGCATGTCAGACTTCTGTGAATTCAGAGGCTTAATTAAGTTTTAATTTACTCACAGTTTTCAGCAAGTAACTCAGAAACATGCCTGCTACTGATGTCAAGTTTTCTTCAACACTGTCACATTTGTGGTTGATCCAGTGTGTAAGATTCAGAACGTTTTTAGCACGTGAGTGATTTTTGCCTGTGTACATTTTCTTTTTATTGACTGGAGTTCTCATTTTAAGATGAAAAATATGATCCAGCAGTGTCTAAATAATCGCCCCCACCCCCTTTCATGCTGTGTTTGACTGTAAGACTGCCTTTATTAACTGTCGTTCTTTATCATCTTTCAGTGTTTCACCATTGTCATGTCATACATAGCGTTTTTGTTCAAGGAGAAGAAGATGATATTTTTATTCAAGAAGTGAATTTTTGTATGGTCTTTGCCACTCCTAGATGCTGTATAAAGTATTCTTCGGTCAGATCATGGGTCTGTAGATGTCAAATAAAGGATTGTGAAGATGAGAGACGTGTTATGAGGATCTTGAAAACAAAAATGTTCCTGTGACAATCTAACAGTTTCAGAATGTCTTTATTGTCTATTACGTTCAAAGAAAAATTGAAAAAAAGAACCCCCCGCGGGTTAGGGGGAAGAATTTACCCGATGCTCCCCAGCATGTCGTAAGAGGCGACTAACGGATTCTGTTTCTCCTTTTACCCTTGTTAAGTGTTTCTTGTATAGAATATAGTCAATGTTTGTAAAGATTTTAGTCAAGCAGTATGTAAGAAATGTTAAGTCCTTTGTACTGGAAACTTGCATTCTCCCAGTAAGGTCATATATTGTACTACGTTGCAAGCCCCTGGAGCAATTTTTTGATTAGTGCTTTTGTGAACAAGAAACACTTAACAAGTGGCTCTATCCCATCTCCTCCCTTTCCCCTATCCCATCTCCCCCCTTTCCCTCGTCGCGATATAACCTTCGTGGTTGAAAACGACGTTAAACACCAAATAAAGAAAGAAAAGAAACAAAGGATCTAGATGATTCTTTCTTTCTTTATTTGGTGTTTAACGTCGTTTTCAACCATTCAAGGTTATATCGCGACGGGGAACGGGGGGGAGATGGGATAGGGGAAAGGGGGGAGATGGGATAGATCCACTTGTTAATTGTTTCTTGTTCACAAAAGCACTAATCAAAAAATTGCTCCAGGGGCTTGCAACCTAGTATTATGTACTGGGAGAATGCAAGTTTCCAGTACAAAGGACTTAACATCTCTTACATACTGCTTGACTAAAATCTTTACAAACATTGACTATATTCTATACAAGAAACACTTAACAAGGGTAAAAGGAGAAACAGAATCCGTTAGTCGCCTCTTACGACATGCTGGGTAGCATCGGGTAAATTCTTTCTCGTCCCAACCAATATGGGACTCCCCCTAACCCGCGGGGGGGTATCTAGATGATTGGATCTAGAAGTATATGTGTTCATTAGATCTAAATGGAAAGAGATTAAAGAATTTACCAAACAATCGTCGGAACCTTTTGCAGTATAATCACTCTTCATGGGTCTTTCACGTTTTTATCATCAAAATATTGTTTTTAAATAGGTCTCTCTCCTGACTCTAAAGACTGTCTGGTTCGTACCCTTTAATTTGTAACAAGCAAAAGAGAGAGATAGAGACAGCTGTTATTCTAATGAATACATGAAAACCTGAGTCAACAAGCGTTTTTTGCAGTCAGTCATAAGAACGCATGTCAACAAGTGTGTGAATGTGCGCTTAAACATAATGATGTCGCATGACACGCATTCACGATTTAAAACATTTCATAAGAAGAACACCAAACAACTGCATGGCAACAAACGGACACACGCACACACACATATCAATCAATCAATCAATCAATGAGGCTTATATCGCGCATATTCCGTGGGTACAGTTCTAGGCGCTCTGCAGTGATGCCGTGTGAGATGAAATTTTATACGGCCAGTAGATTGCAGCCATGTCGGCGCATATTTACCTTTCACGGCCTTATTCCAAGTCACACGGGTATGGTAGACAATTATTAACTGTGCCTAAGCAATTTTGCCAGGAAAGACCCTTTTGTCAATCGTGGGATCTTTAACGTGCACACCCAATGTAGTATACACGGGGGGTGGTTTGGACACCGAAGAGAGTCTGCACACAAAGTTGACTCTGTGAAATAAATTTCCGCCGAACCTGGGATCGAACTCGCGCTGACAGCGGCCAACTGAATACAAATCCAGCGCGCTACCAACTGAGCTGTATCCCCGCCCCATATGTACGCACGCAAATACACACACATGGACGCACATATGTATGCATGCACGCTTGCACACTCTCACACACACACATCATGAGACATTTATTAGAATTTTATTTTGATATCACAATGAAGACATCGAAATGACGCAATGTATAAGAGGGGCACACGAGAGTCACAATCTCTCCAAAAGAGGAGAAAATAAACCTCAACAATAATTATATTAATATAGCCACAGAAAGCAGGAGAGAAAGGAAAGAATGCAGAACACACAACAATGAATACTATAGTATCCAATTTGTGCGCGCCTTCGTGAGCGAGGCTGGTACTACATATTGTTCATACGAAATGACAAACACAGGTTACAAGCGATAACGCGCAAAAGTACTGGTTTATTATTTTGCATCTGACACTAGGGATCAGTAATGTATATATATATAGTTACAGTACCACGTAATGCGATACTACGTATTGCGGTAAAAAACTTATGAACAGAAAGAAAAAGAGAAAAGAAAACAAATTATTAGACATGGCAAAAGTATCAAATGCATTAACAAGACACGAGAAGTAAATACAAGAAAAATAAACAATCACAAGACAGGCGAAGACAAACAGACAAGAAAGTTACAATTACCAAAACACTCGTTGGTTAGTCCTTCAACAATAAAGAGTTACGTTCTGTACGTTCAACAACAATAAAGAATTACGTTCCGTACGTTCAACAATACCATAAGCACTAAGAATACTCAAGAAACTTAGCATACATACGTTTAAAACCAAAATGGCTACTTTCAGAAAAATACAAAAACGTTGACTCATCAGGCCAGGAATACAAAGCAAACTGTCATACCAAAAAAGTCTAACGACAACGTTCCTGCGTTAATCAAAGTCACAAACAAGATATTTACTCATCCACTTTCCCTCAATAACGTTACAAGAAATAAGCCCGTTTACAAACGATCACCACAGACCGCAAGCTTCTTTTACCTAAATTCTTTTAACGTAAGGCTGAAAAAGTCGGAGAAAACGTTTCACTTCGAACTTCGTTAACCACAGAAAACACAAGTTATCATTATAAACATTAGCGACTTTCTAGCGTCTACAAAACATTGCTGTACGTTCACAACACTAGAACAGTTGAACACACAATAAAGAAACACTACAACAAGTCAGACTTTCAACTCACGTTATACATAAACAACTCACAAAGTAATTACAAAATGGCGACCAAAACACAACACAAACAAGTAACAACAAAATTACCTTATGCGCTGTGTGGGTTGACCAGCAGTACCAAAAACGTGTTGCCTCACAAACGAAGGGCACAAAACGATTCACACTTGAGAAACAACTGTCTCCAAGAACATTACGTTGACGTTAAAACATAAGAAACACTCCGTTGGTTCACTTGATAACCTTCATACGTTTACATCAAAAACCAAACGCTTCCTAAAACCCTCAGATCGACTGACGAGACAGGAGTCAAGCAGCGGTATTTATGGAAACAAAAACCTAACATGGAATAGTTATTCAAAAGTCAAAGGTCACCGGATTGACCAACCAACAACATTCCTAAGACAGAATCGGGTGAAACTACTATTTTACAACCAATCAGTAACCGATCACGCACTCCGTGCATGCTCAAAACTTAAAACGGTATATTTAACAGAAAGAAGACCAAGGAACTAGCTGACATCACAAAGCTAAAAACACGTGAGTCACACGTATTCTAAAACTTGCAACGCAGATACGCAGGGCTCACCTCAAAATCAAAACACGGAAAATAGCACGTGAATCTCACGGTGTTCTAAGACTAAACGACGCAGTTTGTGACGCTCCGACCAAAACCAGGTCACAACAACTGAACAAGGAGCACGTGAATTTCACGTAAAAATATTAACGCTCCACAAAACGGGTCACAACAAGGTGCCACGATAAAAACACGGTTTACTTCTTTTTACATCGTGCAATGACTTGAGCAAACGTAATTACAACAAAAGTAGGTGACTGCATGCCACATCGGCATGCACACTCCCACCGGAAATTATATTAATATAATTTACTTCAAAAACCTTTGTACAAACATGTTCCTTATATCAAAAGAAGAATAACGCAGATTTAGACATTTCAAATTTACAACTCAAAATCATTGTGTTGCAAAACATTTACACAATATTATGGTTCAATCATTTTCAGTGTTTCAACACATCTCGTTTCAACTAAATGCCACTAGTCATTTACTCGACGGCATAAAAAGAACGCACCACTTAAACCATAAATGTCCGTTACATCATCTGGTATAAAAACAAACCGCAACAATCTACAACTGTCAAATTGGAAAAACACTCCAAAGTTCAATGTTCTTTCAGTTCGCCTACACAGCTTTGTCTTCGTGATTTTCACGATCTACTAACACAGTCATTTTGTGAATAGGTCGCTCTAATATGCGACTATCACCAGTGGGACGGCCGTGATTGTCTAGAGCCTTTGTTCCAACATGCACTTTCACTCGTCTGACCAGTCCATCAGATCCCGGCATCACTTCGACTACACGAGCCATGCACCACTCTGATCTGCACAAGTTCTGGTCATGCAAGACAACAACATCTCCCACCTGTACGTTTGCCTGGGGACGTTGCCAGACACGACGTTTCTGCAAAAGTGAAAGGTACTGGCTCTTCCATAGCAGCCAGAATTCGTCTGCCATCCGCTGGACACAGCGCCAACGTTTCCTGGCGTACAGGTCTGGATCTTCAAACACACCAGGGGGCGGAAGGATGGCACCTGACTTCATGGTGAGGACGTGGTTGGGGGTCAAAGGGCGTGGTCCATCTGCCGATTCCAATGACTCGACAGACAGTGGTCGACTGTTCACGATGGCCATCACCTCGTATAGGAACGTACGAAGTGATGAAGTAGTGAGACGCTGGCCTGATCTTCTGAGAAGACCATTCAGGATGCTGCGTACCGTTCGGATCTGACGCTCCCAAACGCCACCCATGTGACTAGCTGCAGGGGGGTTGAACTTGAACTCACATTTGCTTTCCAGCATCTTTGATGTCAGTCGTTCAGAGTCCATCTCCTTCCATGCCAGTTTGAACTCGTTGCATGCACCTACAAAGTTCGTTCCTTTGTCACACCAAATGCGTGATATGTTTCCTCGCATGGAGACAACAATGCGTAGGGCGTTGATGAAGGAATCACTTGACATGTCATCCAGGGTTTCAATGTGGATTGCCCTAGAGGCAAAACACGTCACGATCAGCCCGTACAAGATTAATGTCATGACCTTGACGCAGTCATCACGGTACCCTCGTTTTTTCTGGCGTTTCAGGCCCTTCAGATGCTTGACTGCGGCACCTCTGTTGTCGGGGAGGGACGGTTTCTCTGGTCGAAATGGTAAGAGCATCTCGAAGTGACCAGCTTCGTTGACCTTCACGATCTTCTTGAACTTTACATCGTCCTGGGACATGGATCCTGAGTCACTTGCAAAGTCTCTTTCCATAACATGTAATGGGTCAGTACACGATACCTCATCCACCTGTATTTTGTAGACGTGAGCTGCACTTTCTTCTTGTCTTGATCCTGGCTTAACGACTACGTGCATGGACGAGCCTACACCATCAAAGGCGACGGAATGCGGTGACTTGCCGACGATGCTCCAACCTAACTTAGTCTCTACTGCAAATGGCAGTCCTTGGACAACGTTTAGGGGCATGAGGGCTTCAGCGCAGTCATAGCCGATGAGGAGGCCTGCTTCGCAATCAGGGTACAAGGGGGGCAGTTTTGGGGACAGGTGTTGAAGATGTGGGTAAACTTTGACAGTCTCTGAGGTGGGGATTTGCGTGGGGTCAACGGACAGGTAAGGTCGTGAGATGGCAGAAGGGAGCCTGACAAACTCACTGGAGGTAGGAGAGCGGACACGCAATCCAGAGTACTTCCTGCCGGAGACCACAGCATTGTCCTCAGTCAGTGTGGAGACCCTGAGTGTAGTCGGCTGCGATTTGGCTTTAACTTCTTCAGCCACTGACTGCACTACAAAAGTGGCGTTGGACATAGTGTCCAGTAGTGCGTACGTCAGCACTTCTACGTTGGGGTTAGAGTCACTGGAAACGAGAACGGGAACGATCATAGACGTGAAACCGATGCTGTTTTCCTCGCTGGCCTTAAGAGCAGACACCGTAGGGGTCGACGATGACAGTGGCTCTTGAACGTCAGCAGCAGAGGTACGGTAATTGTTCTTGTGTTCACTCGCCCCTTTGTTTTCACTCATACTGTTCTGATATTTGAAATTGTCATCGTGAAGACAAGTGGGATGAGCCTTCTTGCACTTCTTGCACGTCTGTTTCTGCTTACATTGACGGCTCTGGTGATCCTTACTTCTGAGACATCCGTAGCAGATACGGTTCTTGAACAGAAAATCTCGTATCTCAACCAGAGGCTTCACTATGAGTTCCTTACATGTCCCAGCGTCATGGTCCGGAAGTTGACAGTGCAGACATGCGGTGACATCCTCTGTCAGGGTTGACAGGTTCGTTGTGAACTTTCTTGGTGTCCCCGATGCACTTGTCAAGCCGAAAACAGGGTCGTTAGAAATGTCTGCTTCGAGAGTAACGAACGACACGAGTTCATTGAACAGAGGATACCTCTTCTTTTCAACCTTAGTTCGAGCAACTGTTCTAGACCATCTGTGACTCATCCAGTCTGGGAGCTTTCCGACGATCTTCCGTAAGTACTGGGCATCATCCAGGATGCTCAGTCCACCAACTTCCTGGGCAGCAACGGAACATTGCTGCAAGAAATCGGCCAGACTTCTGAGTCCCTTGGGATCCTTGCTTTTGACTGGGGTCCATTCGTCCAGCTTGGTCCGGAAAGCTTGCGAAACGACGTATGAGTTGCCGAACCGATTTTCCAGCACTTCCATGGCTCTCTCGTAGGCATCACCTTCTCTCAGCAGAAAGAAGCCGGTCACGGCCTCCTTTGCTTGACCTCCGATGTACCGTTGCAGATACAATAACTTCTCACTGCTGGTTATGTTTTGTCTCTCGATGAGGAACGAAAACGACGACCTCCAAATTGGATATTGGAGAGGGTCACCAACAAAAATGCACGGCTCCTGCATCGGCAAACGGTTGATCATCAGAGCGTCTGATAGGGTTTTGGCGAGAGAGTCCATAGGAGTGTCCTGCTTGGCAGGAGTAGCAAGTGGACGTTGGTAGTACGCAGACGGGGGGTAGGTGGCAAATGGACGATCTGCATGACATTCCTTGTCAAAGTTCATGTACGCAGGGGGCCTTGCGTTTTCGTTTCCCCAAATAACTTTGGGGGTGGTCTGATGTGGGTCCAGGAATGTGGGCACGAAAGGCTCTGGTTTGGGATGTAGGTGGGTATCATAGGGGAAACAGGGTGGGGTAACTTGAAAACGTCTGTGGTCCATGCGTTGGTGACGTTCTTCTGGGAAGTAGGTGTGTCGTTCTTGCGTCTCATCACCTTCCCTTGTCTCTGGTAGGTGATAGGACCAACCTGTGTGGTCGAGATCAGGCGGGCGAGAGCCTGTGACGCTTGTCGTTGAGTGTCCAACGTTGTGCAGAGGCGGCTGACCAGTGTATGCACCGAGAGGGTGCTGCAGTGTGGTCAGCAGCGCTGTAGGCCGCATGGAGGATGTAGTTGCAGCCGTCGTGTAGTTGGGTGTGAAGGGCTCCTGATGGACGAAAGGAGCGCTCGTTCCGACGTGATGGGGGGCGTTGACATCCTCTCTACGTTGAGGTCCGTACGCCTCATAGGTGGCGTTGTTGGTACTAGCGGCACGTGTAGAGGCGTTGACTCCAACGACGAGGTCCACGACAGGTAACGCGTGCTGTCGTGGCTCAGTCGTTGTGGTTCCTGCGATGAAGTTGGTGACAGCAGCGTTGACAGTAGAGATGTCACGGGTGCTGGCGGCGTTGCAGACAGGAACAGACGTGACGTCCAAGGCTGGCTGGTGTGTCCCTTGATCAGCAATGACGGCAGCTTGGCAGACAGGAACAGACGTGGCGTCCAAGGCTGGCTGGTGTGTCCCTTGGTCAGCAATGACGGCAGCACCTGTCCCTATTCCTATCGCTGTTTGTTCATTGTTTAGAGGAGGGGCTACAAGACTGTACAAGGGAACGAAAGGACGAGGGTGGAACCTAGTGTTCAACAAATCAACTGACGGTAGATCAGGGAGATCCTGCTGAACGGATTCACCTTGTTCCAATACTTGTAACATAGCTTGTTGTTCTCTTAAGCTAGTTTTTAATTCGGTGGACTGAATTTGTCTCAAAGCCTTCTTCTGTTTAATCTCTTCAAGAGCTGCTTCAGCTGCGTCTTCGGCCTGTCTAGATGCTATTCTCTCAGCTTCCTTAGCCTGCCTAGCTGCGTCTTCGGCCTGCCTAGCTGCTGTTCTCTCAGCTTCCTTAGCCTGCCTAGCTGCTTCTTCGGCCTGCCTAGCTGCTGTTCTCTCAGCTTCCTTAGCCTGCCTAGCTGCGTCTTCAATCTGCCTAGCTGCATTTCTCTCAGCATATTGTTGTTGTAAGAGATCCAGTTCACTAAACTGAGCTTCCTTTATTGCGTCACCTTCCACTTTTATGGCCAGGGATGCAGCCTCTAGTTTAAGAGCCAATTTAGTGTCTTCAGAGCTAACACTTTTAGAGCGGAGAGACTCGGCGCGAGAAGCTACTTGGCTACCTGATCTCCTGATACCTGACTTGTGGCTAGCTGACTTGTGGATGGCTGACGTAACGCTAGCTACTTTATGAATGGCAGACTTAACACTAGCTGACTTGTGGGTGGATGACCCAACGCTAGGTGTAACACTGCTATGCCTGGAAGTAGGCTCCTTAGTCACCTGCACGCTAGTCGTTTGTCTGTCAAGAGCTCGATCAATGTCAAACATAATTGTCTGAACTGTCCTCTGAACATCATCCCAACTTTCCTGAATGGTTTCACCGCTACCAATACTACGAAGACCTTTCTCTATGTCACCAAGATCCTTGTACATGCTCAAAATAACCTGTTTTTGACTGGTTAACGACTCTTGATTAGAAGTTTCTTGGTTAAGCTCTGTGACTATCTCACCGATTGCTCGTTCCAAGAATGTTCGTTGTCTTACAAAGTTTCTAGTTTTGATCTCAATCTGGTACTCTCTACCTTTTTCAGTAGGCTTAATGTCACGCCTAGGCCTTTGAGAATGTTCATCTTCATCGCCGTTAATGTCATAACCTGAAGCTTCCAATGGTTTATCTGCTGGAATCTCCTCCATTACAATGTCCGCTTATTCAAAAGCACTAAAAACCTACATAAGGTTTATCTGTTTAAAAAGTAAAATGAATCGATCTGAGGGTCGTTTGGGATAATACACAAAAGTCACAAAAGATGCGCCGGATACGGAGTAGGAAGATCTCTAACCGACAAGTTGATCTATGTCAAACTATGGTTCACTAACACAGTGACAGGTAACAATAAAGTCTTTTGCTGGTTATCAACAGCTACGTTTACGTTCATTGAGCGTCAATAACAAAAGTTCTTTACTGGGCGTAAGCAGCTAAGTTTGTTTACTTTAGCTAACGTTCTTTCACTGGGCGTCAACAGCGCATAAGTTTTTTACTGGACGACAGCAACTAAGTTTTTTACTGTGCGCGCCTTCGTGAGCGAGGCTGGTACTACATATTGTTCATACGAAATGACAAACACAGGTTACAAGCGATAACGCGCAAAAGTACTGGTTTATTATTTTGCATCTGACACTAGGGATCAGTAATGTATATATATATAGTTACAGTACCACGTAATGCGATACTACGTATTGCGGTAAAAAACTTATGAACAGAAAGAAAAAGAGAAAAGAAAACAAATTATTAGACATGGCAAAAGTATCAAATGCATTAACAAGACACGAGAAGTAAATACAAGAAAAATAAACAATCACAAGACAGGCGAAGACAAACAGACAAGAAAGTTACAATTACCAAAACACTCGTTGGTTAGTCCTTCAACAATAAAGAGTTACGTTCTGTACGTTCAACAACAATAAAGAATTACGTTCCGTACGTTCAACAATACCATAAGCACTAAGAATACTCAAGAAACTTAGCATACATACGTTTAAAACCAAAATGGCTACTTTCAGAAAAATACAAAAACGTTGACTCATCAGGCCAGGAATACAAAGCAAACTGTCATACCAAAAAAGTCTAACGACAACGTTCCTGCGTTAATCAAAGTCACAAACAAGATATTTACTCATCCACTTTCCCTCAATAACGTTACAAGAAATAAGCCCGTTTACAAACGATCACCACAGACCGCAAGCTTCTTTTACCTAAATTCTTTTAACGTAAGGCTGAAAAAGTCGGAGAAAACGTTTCACTTCGAACTTCGTTAACCACAGAAAACACAAGTTATCATTATAAACATTAGCGACTTTCTAGCGTCTACAAAACATTGCTGTACGTTCACAACACTAGAACAGTTGAACACACAATAAAGAAACACTACAACAAGTCAGACTTTCAACTCACGTTATACATAAACAACTCACAAAGTAATTACAAAATGGCGACCAAAACACAACACAAACAAGTAACAACAAAATTACCTTATGCGCTGTGTGGGTTGACCAGCAGTACCAAAAACGTGTTGCCTCACAAACGAAGGGCACAAAACGATTCACACTTGAGAAACAACTGTCTCCAAGAACATTACGTTGACGTTAAAACATAAGAAACACTCCGTTGGTTCACTTGATAACCTTCATACGTTTACATCAAAAACCAAACGCTTCCTAAAACCCTCAGATCGACTGACGAGACAGGAGTCAAGCAGCGGTATTTATGGAAACAAAAACCTAACATGGAATAGTTATTCAAAAGTCAAAGGTCACCGGATTGACCAACCAACAACATTCCTAAGACAGAATCGGGTGAAACTACTATTTTACAACCAATCAGTAACCGATCACGCACTCCGTGCATGCTCAAAACTTAAAACGGTATATTTAACAGAAAGAAGACCAAGGAACTAGCTGACATCACAAAGCTAAAAACACGTGAGTCACACGTATTCTAAAACTTGCAACGCAGATTCGCAGGGCTCACCTCAAAATCAAAACACGGAAAATAGCACGTGAATCTCACGGTGTTCTAAGACTAAACGACGCAGTTTGTGACGCTCCGACCAAAACCAGGTCACAACAACTGAACAAGGAGCACGTGAATTTCACGTAAAAATATTAACGCTCCACAAAACGGGTCACAACAAGGTGCCACGATAAAAACACGGTTTACTTCTTTTTACATCGTGCAATGACTTGAGCAAACGTAATTACAACAAAAAGTAGGTGAATGCATGCCACATCGGCATGCACACAATTGTCACATTTGCACTGCACATGACCATATAATTCTTATAGTTAGCCCGGTAGCTCAGTTGGTAGAGCACTGGACTTGTGATCGAAAGGTCGCAGGTTCGAATTCGGGCCGGGACGGACACGGGTCAACTTTATGTGCAGACCCAGAGACGGAAGCCATGTCCCACCCCCGTGTCATCACAATGGCACGTAAAAGACCTTGGTCATTCTGCCATAAGTGCAGGTGGCTGAATACACCTAAACATGCAGACACCTGGGTAGCGCGACTCCGTTGCTGCTAGCTTTCCACTGGGAGGAAGCGACCCGAATTTCCCAGCGATGGGACAATAAAGTAATGAAAATGAAAATGAAATGAAAAAGATCGTAATATGTGCTCACAATATAAGTGACATCAGAAAGCAATATGTGTATCTTTCGCTTTTATCGTCCAAGCATAGTAGTATTAACACCATCCGGTATGAACACATCACATTGACATAACTGTCTGCATTTAACACAATCTGCCTTCCACTGTTTGGCAATGCTTCTTAATTTGTTTGTTTGCTTAACGCCCAGCCGACCACGAAGGGCCATATCAGGGGGTGCTGCTTTGACATATAACGTGCGCCACATGCAAGACAGAAGTCGCAGCACAGGCTTCATGTCTCACCCAATCCATAAGTTATTCTGACACCGGACCAAGCAGTCCTAGCACTAACCCCATAATGCCAGGCGAATCGAAGCAGCCACTAGATTGCCAATTTTAAAGTCTTAGGTATGACCCGGCCGGGGTTCGAACCCACGACCTCCCGATCACGGGGAGGACGCCTAAATTGCCATTAGGCCAACCGTGCCGGTGTAGCATCCGGTCCGGTCCCCCCTCTGAAGTAGTCCCCCGGGGGACCAATTCGTGGCAAAAACTGCTCTATAATGGTCCCCCCCCTAGACATCCAGCCTCGTTTTCGACTGGTCCTCCTGGGCGATTTTGGTTCCCCCTCGCATCCAAAATAGGCCCCCTCTCGAACTGGTCCCCCTCTTTTCTAACCAATGTAGAGCTATGTCAGTATTTATTTTAACTTTATTGTTATAGTGTGTGTCAACTCAGTAGAAAACGTGACTCTGGATCTCTCTCACTCTCTCTCTCGCCCCCCACACTTTCTCTCCTCCCCCCATCTCTCAAACACACACACACACACACATTATGCACGCACGCGTGCACACTCACTGGGTCAAGGTTACAGTGTCAAATCTAAACTTTTAAAACTGATTTAACTTCGTAGATTTGCCGTTCTATGTAGCCTATACTTTTGTTTTTTAGTGTGGGATGAGAAAACGGTCGCCACGCTTCTTGACACGTCAGGTGACTCGTGTCAAACATGCCTATAATTATTATAAGTACACGACAATTCATTCCGTCAGGCAGTCTTAGTTTTTCATTGACTATCATCATGGACGACACTCTGAATGACAACGTGTTGAACTATTTGAAAAATGGCACTTACCCTCTGACCGCGAAAGGGGAAAACCGTGACATGACTAAAGTTAAAAAGAGACAGTTGAGAAAGACTGCTGCAAAATACACAATTCGAGAGGATGTGCTCTACCGCGACGGAATCCTCGTGGCAAAGAGGAGCCAGGTTCCAGAGATATTGCAAGAGTTTCATGACAACTATGTGAGCGGAGGACATTTGGGGATGAACAAGACGTATAAGAAGGTGAGCACCCGTTTTTGTACTCCCAGTTTTAACAGGCTTTAGAATGGGAACGAGGTTTTGTGTGTTTCTCTGTCTGTCTGTGTGTGTGTCTGTGCTTAAAAATGTGTGTCCACCTCTACAGCCGAAACTACTGGCCATGCAGTGAAAGAACATTTGAAAATGCGCTGAACGTATATGCCAATGACTAAAATACTCCTGCATACAGGTCGACAGCGCCAGGGACTTTTCTGTGACGGTCCCAAGCAGATATATTGACGCTTGTGAAGCTAGTTTCGGTTTCGATTTCCACAAATCCTTGTTACAATGTTAGTAATGTTACCAGCAATTTCAGAGAAAAGAAAGGAAAGAATCAGAGTCTGGTTTCATTTCTTCTTATCAGTATTTATTTATTATTCATTTTATTTCATGTGAATTTTCTTTTGAATCAGATCTATTTTATTTTCTGCAAAATATAGTCAAATAAAGAGATTGCTGTCTGTGCACTACATAATACCGGACGAAGATATAGATTGAAAATGGCTTGAATGCCTAAGCTGAAATACTTGTGTGTGTGTGTGTTTTTTTAAACCTTGATTTGTTTTGTTTGTTTGCTTAACTCGCCCAGCCGACCACGAAGGGCCATATCAGGGCGGTGCTGCATTGACATATAACGTGCGCCACACACAAGACAGAAGTCGCAGCACAGGCTTCATGTCTCACCCAGTCACATTATTCTGACACCGGACCAACCAGTCCTAGCACTAACCCCATAATGCCAGACGCCAGGCGAAGCAGCCACTAGATTGCCAATTTTAAAGTCTTAGGTATGACCCGGCCTGGGTTCGAACCCACGACCTCCCGATCACGGGGCGGACGCCTTACCACTAGGCCAACCGTGCCGGTTTTTAAACCTTGAAAATCAGAGAAATCGTAGACCGGAGATATCAGCATTTTTTTTTAACATTGAAAATCAGTGAGAAATTCGTAGACAACAAGAAAAATATAAAACCTTTTAATTCAAAATCGTAACATTTGATTTTGACAAACAAAATCCCCAGTAACGGTAACCATGGAATTATGCCCAGTCGAGAAATACAGCCTGTTCCAAAAGAAACGCAACCAACCTGTTTCCAAAATCAAAGTGCACAATTTATTTCGCAAATAATATTTCATGAAGTTACATATATTTCATTTTTGGTACATTTCCAAATCACAACATGTTGCACTTTGGAAGGGATTTTGGCGGTAACTTCGCACAATGAAGCGTTCTTGTCGAGCAGTGAGGGCGGAAGACCGTCCTGACCTGGGAGTATCATCTGTGCTACCTGTCACCCTCAACCGAATGACTAGACGAGAAATGGTGGATTTGTGAACATTCATGACCTGACTGACTGCTTGGGCCGTTTGGCCAGCGGCAAGCATGCCAATAGCACGCTCTTTTTCATTAGACAAACGAGGCATTCTGCCGTCAGTCCCGCTGAAGAAGTCACTGCTATTTTCTACTGTATTGCCAGCTCAGTTGAAACTTGATCCATTCACAAACACGTGGGCACTGTTCACGTGCGATGTCAATTTCACCCTCTCCACATTAGAGGTGACCAATTAAAAACCAGTAACTGGTGACCAATTAAAAACGCTCGGCAGACAGCTGTCTAATTTGTTGTGTGTCGTGTGTTTGAGTTGTCCCTATGTCGTCACGTATGTAACTCCATGAAATATTATTTGCAAAATAAATTTTGCACTTTTGTTGTGTGTCTGTGTGTGTCGTGTGTTTGAGTTGTCCCTATGTCGTCACGTATGTAACTTCATGAAATATTATTTGCAAAATAAATTTTGCACTTTGATTTTGCCAACAGGTTGGTTGCGTTTCTTTTGGAACAGGCTGTACATTCAAACTTAAAAAAGTGGGAAAAGAAGAAGTACAGTATACTACGGTTATAACTGCCACCCTGGGGACCTGGATTTTGTTGTCGTTATATCCGATGTCTGGTATAACCAACACATCGGATATAGCGACCACTTTCGTCCTGGTGGACGTTATATCCGATGACTCCGTATATAACGTAAATTTTCCGGTATAGCCGATGTCTTCGGTATATAACGGACATTTTCCGGATTGAAGACATTTCCTTTGCTGGCTCTCTCTCTCTTTCTGTGTGTGTGCGCGCACGTATGCATGAAAGCATTCAACATTAAAAATAAAATGCGTATACATTTATCCATGAAAGATACAACTTTATATAAATTAATGCGTATAGGCTCAAATTTGAGTTAAAGTTCCGGATAATTGTTACCTAATTTGTGGAAATATAAACGCGGTGAGCAGGCAAAACTACCATTTGACGTCACTGGTAATGCCAACGAGCAAGATCTGAATGAAGAAATCATGGACATTATGAAGGGGATTCACGAGGAAGTCAAGAACAAAATTGGTGAAAACATTTCAAGGGCGCAGAAGAAGCAGAAAGAGTACTATTACAGCAGGCGTGCATTCTTTCTTTCTTTCTTTCTTTATTTGGTGTTTAACGTAGTTTTCAACCGTTCAAGGTTATATCGCGACGGCAGGCGTGCATATGACCACGGGTTCCGCATCGGAGACAAAGTCTTAATCATCAATGCTGCACGAGTACACAGAATGGGAGGCAAGATGGCACCAAAATTCGTCGGGCCATATGAGGTCCGAAGGGTCGACTTCAGCTGAAGAACACTAAAAGTGGGAAAATACTGAAGAATCTCTACAATATCAGCAACGTCAAATTGTTCCATGATTGTACACAGGACAACGCTGACCCCTCCCATGCTCCACTGACATGCTGACCCCTCCCATGCTCCACAGGCTGACCCCTCCTATCATCCACAGGCTGACCCCTCCCATGCTCCACATGCTGACCCCTCCCATGCTCCACAGGCTGACCCCTCCTATCATCCAAATGCTGACTCCTCCCACAGGCATGGGAATTGTCCGCCGAACGGCGGATTTCCGCCGAATTTTTATTTTGTTCCGCCGAAAAAGCAAAAGTGTCCGCCGAAAAAATAAAGGGGGGAGGCAAACAAATAAAGCACCGGTTACTTTTGCCTTTGCGCAAAAGCCCGCGAAAACTGTCCGTACTTTGTTCACGCACTGCTACCGCCCGCCTCAGTTACTTGAACTTTAAGTGAAACAGCTCGCTGTTGATTCGCGGGCACGCTATAGGATTCGTAGTGTACCTTTGTCTCTAAAAGTCACAAGGCTACAACGATCTGTGTGTGAGGCGAGATCAAAGGCAGGTCCATTGTGATAGCTGGATGGCCTTGTTTATAGACACTGACCTTCTTTCTAGGGGTCATTGACTCAGTTTTAGCTATGAGAGGTGGTTCCCCTTTCATATGAGAGAGGAAACACTTCCTGCACCCGGGTCAGTGACCGAGTTTAACCTATGGGGAGTTTAACCTATGGGGCGGTCTCTTTGATGTCTTGAGAGGAAACTTGGCCAGGGTAGTACATGCACCAGAACTGGTGGACACCATGAAATCGGAGATTGATCGGAGATTGATCAGAATGTACATGTACATGCTTTTACACGACTTTTTAAATTTTACTTCTAAAATTGTGACAGTAAAGTGAACATTTGAACTATGCCTCTCTCTATGGATTATATTATGAAGCTGTTGAAAACATGCAGAGATTGTACTCTCCAAGGAAAGATCGATGGGACGATCATTTGAAGGTGAGTGGGAAAACTTGTCTTTAGACCATTTAGGGTTGAAAACTCCACAGCGAATTGCTGATATAACAAACTAAAATTTATCTCCCTTGAGATTCGTTGTACCCGGACTTCACTGTATAATACATATATGTATATAATTTTTTTTTTCTTCAAAAAAGCAAAAATTGGTACTAAAAACTCTGATTCTAAAAACAGAATTTAATGGCAAACTTGGAGCTCAGATGACACCAGATTGCACCATCTGGGTTCTTTGGAGAATTTTTTTCCGGGGGGGCATGCCCCCGGACCCCCCTAGTAAGGCTAGGCGCTTCGCGCCGTCGACTTGACGCTACGCGTCTTCAGTTATACATTTTCCGCCTTTTTTACAATTTTCAATTCCCATGCCTGCTCCCATGCTCCACAGGCTGACCCCTATCATCCACAGGCTGACCCCTCCCATGCTCCACATGCTGACCCCTCCTATCATCCACAGACTGACCCCTCCCATGCTCCACAGGCTGACCCCTCCTATCATCCACAGGCTGACCCCTCCCATGCTGACCCCTCCCATGCTCCACAGGCTGACCCCTCCTATCATCCACAGGATGACACCTCCCATGCTCCACAGGCTGACCCCTCCTATCATCCACAGGCTGACCCCTCCCATACTCCACATGCTGACCCCTCCCATGCTCCACAGGCTGACCCCTATCATCCACAGGCTGACACCTCCCATCATCCACAGGCTGACACCTCCCATCATCCACAGGCTGACCCCTCCCATGCTCCACATGCTGACCCCTCCCATGCTTCACAGGCTGACCCCTCCTATCATCCACAGGCTGACCCCTCCCATGCTCCACAGGCTGACCCCTCCTATCATCCACAGGATGACCCCTCCCATGCTTCACAGGCTGACCCCTCCTATCATCCACAGGATGACCCCTCTTGCCAGCCGCCATTGAGAATGAAGTTCCACCCCGTTGATGGTGCCTGGCAAAAGGATCGGGCCTCCAGTTTGAATTTCCCCAGACTTTTCAGGCGGCACCCCTCAAGGTAAAGTATTGAAGTTGACATTACGGCTACACCTCTCGATCCCGTTAGCGTAAAAGGAGATGGGAATTGTTTTTTCCGGTCTGTGAGCTTTGTGCTTTTGGGGACTGAGTCAAAATATAAGGAATTCCGAAAAATCATTTGCGATTGGATTGAAAAGAATGACAAACGCTTCTAGTCTACGGAACGAGCGCACGTGAAAATTACGTCGCGACATCAAACATGAGAATCGACCGTACTTGGGCCACCGAGGTTGAGATATTTGCTGCAGCCACCCTCTTGGACACACCCGTGTATGTGTTCACAAGAGAGGCTCCAGGCCGACAACCTCGGTGGCTGAAATACGGGCCAGTTTGGCAATCGGCCCCATTGAAAACAGACAGAGCAATTTATATAATGAATCTTGGACATCACTTTGCTCTTGTTTTTTGTGTCACTCCTTAGACCAGAACTGTTAGTCTTCTGCTGTTTTTGTTGTTTCAAGGGTCATGATTTGAGACACTGGTACTCAGTCTTGACTGTCTACTTGAAGTACGCTGAAAGCCAAAGGTGGCAACTAGTTTTCATGTCATGGACACTTACTTAATTTTGAAGAAATATTTTTTCTATGGCGTTGTATAGAAAATATTAGATACTTGGTCTTTGATGTTATTTTCTAAATGCTATTTCCAGTTTAAAAAAATTGACAGGAAATGTGGACTTTCATGCATTCGATGACGTTTCATGCAAAGAAGTTTGTTTGGTACTTTGCTATTGTTAATATTTTGCTCCTTTCAGGACAAGATGTGGGATTAACAATTTATTAATTTACATTTATGTTGCGTTATAAAGTGCACAGCGCTCTGGTTAACAATTTGTGTTGCAACTCTTTGCTATTCATTAACTGTTTCTTGTTTCATTTCTTGTTTCTTTGACACAGTTTGACTGGACATACCAAATAATCCTCATGAGAGTCCAATGTGGAAATGGAAAGATCAAGTTTGCTTTTGAAATAAAGTTTTTCTTGTCAAAGTACGTAAATGTCTATTTCAGGTTTTGCTAGAGAGAGAGATAGAGAGTGAGGGGGAGAGAGAGAGAGAGAGAGAGAGAGAAAGAGAGAGAGAGAGAATATTGATTGACTTATTTATTTATTGTTTGAAATTCTAGTAATATTTAATGTTCAGTATTCGGTACAACCATCTCATAAACAAACAGAAACAAAAAGAACCAATGCAAAAAAACCACTGAAAGAAACCACTGAAACTGAAAGAAACAAGAACACAACCAAACAAATATATCTCGCACACTAAAATAACAACAAGCACATAAATCGGAAAAAAAAGAAAGAAAAAAATGTTCCTATGGCCCTGTGCTTTTGGGGACAATAAAGTTTTGTAACAATAAAGTTAAAAATAAATACTGACATAGCTCTACATTGGTTAGAAAAGAGGGGGACCAGTTCGAGAGGGGGCCTATTTTGGATGCGAGGGAGGACCAAAATCGCCCAGGGGGACCAGTCGAAAACGAGGCTGGATGTCTAAGGGGGGACCATTATAGAGCAGTTTTTGCCACGAATTGGTCCCCCGGGGGACTACTTCAGAGGGGGGACCGGACCGGATCATACACCGGTACAAATAAACAATGAGTAATTTGAACTGGACAGTCCGGAAAAGATACACATGAGATAATCTGTGCCTAGGTAACCAACTGAGTGAGCTTTTAACACACAAGATAGTCTGTGTCCACCTGTGCATGCCTCTGTGAAGAAGATCATATGAATGTACTCATTGCAGTTCCTCCTTTGCTCTCTCTACCAACTTAAAGCGGCATATGCTAATTCATACATCTTTCTTTCTTTCTTTATTTGGTGTTTAACGTCGTTTTCATCCACGAAGGTTATATCGCGACGAGGGAAAGGGGGTAGATGGGATAGGGGGGAGATGGGATAGAGCCACTTGTTAAGTGTTTCTTGTTCACAAAAGCACTAATCAAAAAATTGCTCCAGGGGCTTGCAACGTAGTATAATATATGACCTTACTGGGAGAATGCAAGTTTCCAGCACAAAGGACTAAACATTTCTTACACACTGCTTGACTAAAATCTTTACAAACATTGACTATATTCTATACAAGAACCACTCAACAAGGGTAAAACGAGAAACAGAATCCGTTAGTCGCCTCTTACGACATGCGGGGGGCAGAGAAATAAGGATGTGGAAAAGAAGACTTTTGGTAAGTGAAATAAAGGTGATGGATCCAGTCAGAAAGACAATAAGAAAAGAATTGGAAAACTGCAGGGAATAGTAGGGAGAGTTTTCTTGGAAGGAAATATAGGTGAAAGGACTGGTAAGGCAGAAATAAGACAAAAGAAGAGAAGTAAAGGGGTGGGGTAGCTCTGTGGAAACACTCCCGCCGCGTGAAGGCGACCCCATGGGAGCTAATTCATACAGAAGAAAGGAGAAAGAGAAGCGCACAGAAACATGGACCAGATGATTTCACTATCAACACAGAAGCAGAGAATGAGTACTGGTTGAGATGGTGATGGGAGGCCCCTTCAAAAGAGCCTTGGTACCAGGCACTTCTATATTGCCTTTCACCTGTATGAGTTAGCATGTGTCGCTTTAAGTTGGTAGAGAGAGCAAAGGAGGAACTGCAATGAGTACATTCATATGATCTTCTTCACAGAGCCCCCTTCAAAAGAGCCTTGGTACCAGGCACTTATTGCCTTTCACCTGTATGAGTTAGCATGTGTAGCTTTAAGATGGAAGGGCGTCCAAAGCATGCACTGCACTGTCCACATACATATGGCCTTTCACTTGTGTGAGTGACCATGTGCTGCCTTAATGTGGTAGTATGATTGAAGGATGCGCTGCACTGTGTACATCTATATGGTCTCTCACCTGTGTGAGTTAGCATGTGCTGCTCCAACCTGGAGGGCCAACTGAAGGATGCACTGCACTGGGTACATTTGTTTGTTTGCTTAACGCCCAGCCGACCACAAAGGGCCATATCAGGGCGGTGCTGCTGTGACATATAACGTGCGCCACACACAAGACAGAAGTCGCAGCACAATCTTCCTGTCTCACACAGTCACATTTTTGACACCGGACCAACCAGTCCTAGCACTAACCAGTCCTAGCACTAACCCCATAATGCCAGACGCCAGACGGAGCAGCCATTAGATTGCCAATTTTAAAGTCTTAGGTATGACCAGGCCGGGGTTCGAACCCACGACCTCCCGATCACGGGGCGGACGCCTTACCACTAGGCCAACCGTGCCGGTTCATTGCGTACATCCAAATGGTCTTTCAGCTGTATGAGTTCTCATGTGCTGCTTTAATGTTGAGGGCAGACGGAAGGATGCACTGCACTGCCCACATACATGTGGCCATTCACCTGTGTGAGTTACCATGTGTCGCTGTAATATGGAACGTTGAGAGAAGGATGCACTGCACTGTGCACATATATATGGCCTTTCACCGGTGTGAGTTACCATGTGTCGCTGTAATATGGAACGTTGAGAGAAGGATGCACTGCACTGTGCACATATATATGGCCTTTCACCGGTGTGAGTTACCATGTGTCGCTTTAACGCCGATGGCCGACTGAATAAAGCATTACACTGTGTACAGGAATGTTTCTTTGGTGTTGTGTGTGCTATCGCTCTTTTATTTTGTCCTGTGCAGTTCTCTGTTTGTGTTGTCATGTGTTTGTCAAGACTTTCCCCCTGCAAACTGTGTGACCGACAAGCTGTGAGGTGATCCAATCCAGTGCTGCTTCCCTCTGAAGATACGCCATCTTGTGATGAAGGACTCTGACTGTTGCAAGGTGACCTTGTCACCTGTGTCGTGTCGTCTCTTGCCATTGCGCTTGATTCAGCGCCGGCTCCTTCATCTCGGTGTGTTGGAATGAACTGTGTGTCCCCCGTCACAACTGTTGTGTCTTCTGCATCTCTTGACTCGGACTTGATATGTTCATTCACTTGTCTGTTGTGATGTTTCACTGACTCTTGTGATGTAGTACACTGGTCAAAGAATTCAGCCTGAGTTTGTGTCGTCTGTTCCTTCTTGATACTTGCTGTGCTCTCTGTTATGAAGTCTGCCTCGACCGACACTGCAACACACAAAACAAACACAGCAGTAGTAGTGAGCAACTCGTCATTTTTCAGAACTAATGAACTGACAATTGGTCACCAAATTTAATGAAGTTTCAAGAAAGAAAAAGAACAATCATTGCCCCCCAAAAAGCACTTTTGACATAATACAAAAAATGTGTTGTTAACGACACACACCCTATTTCTCTTCTTAGTTTCACCTTTACCGGATGACGCTTCAAACTACACATTCTGGGTGATGCGAGTCGTGTACGACCAATACTTTGTAAAGAACAGTTTAATGAAAACAGTCTGGGTGGGAAACAAGAACCCAAGAACATCAGGGGACAGTATCCAGGGTGGTCTGAAAGACAGATCACAGCTGCATTGTCTCCCCTGCATTGTCACGCAAGGTCGTGGTTCTCGTAGCAGACGATGGTTATGCCTATCACCAGTTCCTCTGAACAGTCAAAAGCCATCGTTAGAGCTCT
The DNA here is from genome assembly GCF_037325665.1 of Littorina saxatilis. Taxonomy (NCBI): domain Eukaryota; kingdom Metazoa; phylum Mollusca; class Gastropoda; order Littorinimorpha; family Littorinidae; genus Littorina; species Littorina saxatilis. Next base: position 46,053,546 of record NC_090260.1, on the reverse strand, counting down.
TGTGAATTGCAGCCGTTTTTTGCGTTTAGATTCTTTCTTTATTTGGTGTTTAACGTCGTTTTCAACCATTCAAGGTTATATCGCGACGGGGAAAGGGGGTAGATGGGATAGAGCCACTTGTCAATTGTTTCTTGTTCACAAAAGCACTAATCAAAAATTTGCTCCAGGGGCTTGCAACGTAGTACAGTCGAACCCACTTAAAACGAACACGCTAGTTACGAATTTTGACTTATAACGTATTAGTTTTAAGTTCCCAACTGAATACCTCTTTCTTCATGCTTAAAAAAAATGCTTAAAACGAATTCTTTGTAACGAATTTATGCTTATAACGAGCACTTTTTGGATTCCCAAGCATGCATAATGTCTGTAATTTACTCACGCTTATGACGAAATCTTTAAACTCGTCCCGAGATCGACATATCATGGGAATTTGAGAAGTTTGAATACATGTGTCAAAGTCTTCCCTTGCGTCGACTGCTTGAACCATTGCTCAACCGATCACTGAATAAAGTTAAACTGATTACACTGTACAATTTCAAATTTAGAATCAAAGTGATTGATAGCTCAGACACTGAACATGAATGACTGACTGACGTTTATTTCCTTCTAAATGTTACTTCCAAAATTGTGACAGTAAAGTGAACATTTGAACTATGCCTCTTTGGGTTATATTATGAAGCTGTTGAAAACATGCCGAGATTGTACTCTCCAAGGAAAGATCGATGGGACGATCATTTGAAGGTGAGTGGGAAAACTTGTCTTAAGGCCATTTAGGGTTGAAAACTCTACAGCGAATTACTGATATAACGAACTAAAATGTATCTCCCTTGAGATTCGTTGTACCCGGACTCCACTGTATATATATCGCTTCACGCGACTTGTTCTTGCTCTTCCATCCCCTCTCCCTTCTTCCTCCTTGCATCAATCACATTTTTGGTTCTTACATGTATCATCCTTTCATTTTTTACTTTAAATGATGTGCCCCCCCCCCCCTCCCTCCAAACACATTTTGTTTTGAACACAGGGCATGGGTGGTGTCATAACTTTCTAAACATATTCATGTAGTGACAAAAACTGTCATCAGTTCAGAAAAGATCTTATCTAAACCACAGTGGGCAGTTTTCCTGCAAGTGCACTTCCTGGGGGTACTTTTTCTGAATACAGAAATGAGCCCGGGTGGAATTCCTGGCTAAAAAAGATAGATCACTCAATCTAAACTCCCATGCAAGACTACTGAAAACTGAGTTCAGTTTTGAATTAGACCCCTTCTGCATCATCAGCTAGTTCCAAGTTTGACTTGTGTGGTTATATGGCTAGCAAACTGACACCAGTGATCATCTAGATGAGACTGTTGACAGCATTTGCAAATGATGCACTTTGATGTTTATGAAAACATGCAGCTGTAAAATCTACTGTGCAATGCATTACCCTATTTTTTTTATTGTGAATACGTTTGCTTCAGCCCTTTTACAGTGTAAAGCAAGTAAACCGTGTTTTTATCATGGCACCTTGTTGTGACCTGTTTTTGTGGAGCGTTATTTAACTATTTCTACGTGTGAGACTCACGTGCTTCTTGTTGTGACCTGGTTTTGGTCTGAGCGTTGCAAACTGCGTCGTAAGTTTTAGAATACGCGTGAGATTCACGTGCTCTTTTCCGTGTCCTGGTTTTGGAGTGAGCGCTGCAAAACTACGTTGTAAACTTTAGAATACATGTGACTCACGTGTTTTTAGTTTTTAATGTCAGCTAGTTCCTTGATCTTCTTTCTGTAAAATATACCGTTTTAAGTTTTGAGCATGCACGAAGTGCGTGTTCAGTTACTGATTGGTTGTAAATAGTAGTCTCACCCAATCCTGTTTTAGGAATGTTGTTGGTTGGTCAATATGGTGACCTTTTACCTTTAAATAACTATTCCATGTTAGGTTTTTGTTTTCTATAAATATTACTGTCTGACTTTCTCTCTCCAGTCGATCTGAGGGTTTTATGAAGTGTTTGGATTTTCGTTCTGTAAACGTATGAAGGTTAACAAGTGAACCAATGGAGTGTTTCTTGTTATGTTTTAACAGCAACGTAATGTTTTTGGAGACAGTTGTATCTCAAGTGTGAATTGTTTTGTGCCCTTCGTTTGGGAGGCTACACGTTTTTGGTACTCTGGTCAACCCACACTGCGCATAAGGTAATTTTGTTGTTACTTGTTTGTGTTGTATTTTGGTCGCCATTTTGTAATGACTTTGTGAGTTGTTTATATATAACTTGAATTGGAAGTCTGACTTGTTGTAGTGTTTCTTTTTTGTGTGTTCAACTATTCTAGTCTTGTGAAACGTACAGCAATGATTTGTAGACGCTAGAAAGTCGCTAATGTTTATAATGATAACTTGTGTTTTCTGTGATTAACGAAGTTCGAAGTGAAACGTTTTCTCTGACTTATCCTAGCCTTACGTTAAAGGAATTTATGTAAAAGAGCTTGCGGTCTGTGGTGATCGTTTGTAAACGAGCTTATTTCTAATATCGCTATTGGGGGAAATTGGATGAGGAAATATCTTGTTTGTGACTTTGATTAACGCAGGAACGTTGTCGTTTAGAGACTTTTTAGTATGACAGTTTGCTTTGTATTCCTGGCCTGATGAGTCAACGTTTTGTATTTTCCTGAAAGTAGCCATTTTGGATTTAAACGTATTTATGCTAAGTTTCTTGAGTATTCTTAGTGTTTATTGTATTGTTTAACGTAAGGAACGTAATCCTTTCTTACTGTTAAAGGATTAACCAACGAGTGTTTGGTATTGTAACTTTCTTGTCTGTTTGTCTTCGCCTGTTTTGTGATTGTTTATTTTTCCCGTTTTTGTTTCTTGCGTTTTGTTTATGCATTTTTGATACCTTTGCCATGTCTAATAATTTGTTTTCTTTTCTCTTTTCCTTTCTGTTTAGTTTTTTACCGCAATACGCAATATGCAATACTGAATTAATCAATACATATTACTGAAAATCGCAATTTAAGTAATAAACCAGTATTTATGTGCGTTATCGCTTGTAACCTGTGTTTGTCATTTCGTATGAACAATTTGTAGTACCAGCCTCGCACACGAAGGCGCACACATCTACCATCATCTAAACACTCACCGTGTGAATGTTGCTGTGTCATGCACCATGCTAGTGGTGGTTCTTCTGCAACGTCGATCTCTGTCTTGACCTCTGTCTTGACCTCTGTCTCTTGTGAATGTTCTTGTGTCATGTACCATGCTAGTGGTGGTTCTTCCGCCACGTCAATCTCTATCTTGACCTCTGTTTTGACCCCTGGCTCTTGTGAGTGTTGCTCCGTCATGCACTGTGACACTGGTAGTCTCACTAGTAGTGGTTCTTGTGGATCTCTTTCTGTCTTGACCTCTGTCTTGACCTCTGGCTTTTGTGAGTTTTGCTCTGTCATGCACTGTGACACTGGTAGTCTCACTAGTAGTGGTTCTTGTGTATCTCTTTCAGTCTTGACCTCTGTCTTCACTGCTGGTTCTTGTGAGTGTTGCTCTGTCGTGCACTGGAAGTAAGTGAAGATTTGACATTTTAGAAGACAGAAAATGTATGACCATTGTTCATTTTGATTTCAAGAAAACCTCAGATTCAGTCCCACATGAAAGGCTCTTGATCTGGCCTGAGTATTATGGAATAATCGGGAACGTTTTGAGATGGATTATAGATTTTTACCAACAGAAAACAGAGAGTCAGAGTGGGTTAGGTGGACTCAGATACTGTAGATCTAATACTAAATTCTATGATGTACAATTCGAAACCAAACAAAACAAAATAAAATTCATCATCTCCAGATATGATCATGCAGACTTAACGGAATTTGTATTTTAACATATCTAAGTGTAAATTAAGTCCTGCATCAGTGCATGTGGGCAAAACCAATCCTGGACATGAATATTTAATGAAAGTGAATGATGATATGAAAACAGTCCTGAAGTGTGAGGAGGAGAAAGATTTGGGTGTTTACAACATTCAAAGAATCCATGAGTTTTGACAAACATATTCAAAACTAAATTCATAAAGCAAATAAAATGCTTAGTATAATTAAGAGAATATTTTCCTATCTTGACAAAGAAACATTTTCTAAAATGGTATAAAGCACTGGTTGAACAATTACACTTAAAGTATGACAACGCCATCTGCCATCCATGTCTGAAGCGTCAATCAGCAGCCCTTGAAAGGGTGCAAAGAAGGACCACAGAACTGGGTAAAGCTTTGAAAAAATAGACCTGTCGACTGACTGACCGCATATATTTTTACATTTAGTCAAGTTTTGACTAAATGTTTTAACATAGAGGGGGGAATCGAGACGAGGGTCGTGGTGTATGTGTGTGTGTGTGTGTGTGTGTGTGTCCGTCTGTGTGTGTGTGTAGAGCGATTCAGACTAAACTACTGGGCTGATCTTTATGAAATTTGACATGAGAGTTCCTGGGTATGATATCCCCGGACGTTTTTTTCATTTTTTCGATAAATATCTTTGATGACGTCATATCCGGCTTTTTGTAAAAGTTGAGGCGGCACTGTCACACCCTCATTTTTCCATTAAATTGATTGAAATTTTGGCAAAGCAATCTTTGACAAAGGCCGGGGTTTGGTATTGCATTTCAGCTTGGTGGCTTAAAAACTAATGAGTGAGTTTGGTCATTAAAAATCGGAAACTTGTAATTAAAATTATTTTTTTATTAAACGATCCAAAAACAATTTCATCTTATTCTTCGTCATTTTCTGATTCCAAAAACATACATATGTTATATTTGGATTAAAAACAAGCTCTGAAAATTAAAAATATAAAAATTATGATCAAAATTAAATTTCCGAAATCGTTTTAAAAACTATTTCATCTTATTCCTTGTTGGTTCCTGATTCCAAAAACATATAGATATGATATGTTTGGATTAAAAACACGCTCAGAAACTTAAAACGAAGAGAGGTACAGTAAAGCGTGCTAGCCTATGAAGCACAGCGCAATCGCTACCGCGCCAAACAGGCTCGTCACTTTCACTGCCTTTTGCACTAGCGGCGGACTACGTTCAGTTTCATTCTGTGAGTTCCACAGCTTGACTAAATGTAGTAATTTTGCCTCACGCGACTTGTTTAAGTCTACCATTGATGCAAACTGGAATAATACTGACATTTTTATTGATATAGACTGTAGCCAACTTCTTCTCTTTCTTCTTTGCAGTATATGCTTCGCGCCTTTTCTTGTTGACTTGAGCTTTCTCCGCATCAGTCATTCTGTCTGATCTGGTTTTCTTCTGTTCTCGCCACTGCTGTCTCTGAGCTTCATGTCGTGCAGCATCATTTCTTGTCACCCTGTTGGCGGACTCCATCGCTTGCTCTTTGCCCTTTGCCCTCTTTTTCTGCATACGAAGGTGAGCTTTCTCATGCTGCTCCGTCCTCTTCTCCCCAGACAAATTTTCCCTTTTTGCCCTCTTTTTCTGCATACGAAGGTGAGCTTTCTCACGCTGCTCCGTCCTCTTCTCCCCAGACAAATTTTCCCTGTATTTTTTGCAGCGATCCTTGTTGGCATCCATGTATCCTTTAAACTTTGCTGGATTCTGATCTGCCATTCTTGCACGATACGCCTTCACTCCCTCTGCATTTGTAATTCTTCTTTTTGATGATGGCTGCACAGAAACTTCAACAGCTTGTGACTGGTCCAGCTGGCGTTTGGTGGCAAGTCGACTGCATCTTCGCACAGGTCTGAAATCAAGAACAGTATTTTTAAGAGAGAGAGAGAGAGAGATTTGATGAACATGCACAGGAGTGTGTGAATTTAAAAAAAAAACAAGAAGGGCAAAGCCCATACGACTCACATGCTTGACCTTGACATGACCAGGTCAAATAACTTAACCTAGCAATGACATCATACACTAAGAACTGCTTTACACATTTTTCCTACCAAAATACATGTGACCTTGACCCAAGGTCAAGGTCATCCAAGGTCATGCAACACAAAGCTGTTAATTCAAGACATAGGAAGTACAATGGTGCTTATTGGCTCTTTCTACCATGAGATATGGTCACTTTTAGTGGTTCACTACCTTATTTTGGTCACATTTCATAAGGGTCAAAGTGACCTTGACCTTGATCATATGTGACCAAATGTGTCTCATGATGAAAGCATAACATGTGCCCCACATAATTTTTAAGTTTGAAACAGTTATCTTCCATAGTTCAGGGTCAAGGTCACTTCAAAATATGTATACAATCCAACTTTGAAGAGCTCCTGTGACCTTGACCTTGAAGCAAGGTAAACCAAACTGGTATCAAAAGATGGGGCTTACTTTGCCCTATATATCATATATAGGTGAGGTATTGAATCTCAAAAACTTCAGAGAAAATGGGAAAAATAGCTGTTTTTAGGCAACATTTATGGCCCCTGCGACCTTGACCTTGAAGCAAGGTCAAGATGCTATGTATGGTTTTTGGGGCCTTGTCATCATACACCATCTTGCCAAATTTGGTACTGATAGACTGAATAGTGTCCAAGAAATATCCAACGTTAAAGTTTTCCGGACGTCCGGACGGACGGACGACTCGGGTGAGTACATAGACTCACTTTTGCTTCGCATGTGAGTCAAAAATTGTATTTTGAAGAAAGAAAAAAAAAAGGGGGTGGGGGTGGGGTGGGTGGAGGTAGTGGTGTATCATAGAACTGGAGAAAAAATGGTAAAATATAACTACTCAAAGCTAGGTCAGCAATGAAAAAACAAATGCTGAATACAGTATACTTACTCTGCATGGTCATTTGCATGTGATCCCTTTTCAATGCAGGGGGGTGGCTCTCCATCTGAAGCTGGACAGTTGTCCATTGAAAGCGCTGGTCACTGGTGAACAATTGATGGCGATGGTTACTGAAGAACAAAGTTCAAATGCAAGTCCTTTGGTTTCCATGTTAGACATTCATGTACTTTTATGTAATATGCTAATTTTCATTCCATTTTGAAAAACAACCAAACAACAAAGTTCTCAATGCCTAAGGACACATGCATCTTGTCAGTTGCTTGAACATAAATCAGAGAATATAAAATAAAATGAAACAAAACTGAAACATATGAATGTCAAAACAAGAAACGACTGCCATGGTTTCCATGTTACAACATTCAGTGATTCACTGATTTTTTTTTCTCATGTGTTGAAAAAAAATAAAACCTCAATCATTTAAAATTTGTGTTGAATTTTAAGCCAGCAATGCTAACAAATCACTCCAAACAAACATTTTTACAAAAAGAGCAGCTGAAATGGTGTATTTTCCAAATCATTACTGTCGTGACGCAGACGCAATTGCACATCGTCTCCGAGTGCGACAGACAGTTTTTTATCCCCGAGTACGCTAGTACTAGGGCTCAGCAGACTTTAATTGTCTGTGTGTGTCTGTCTGTCTGTCTGGACTTAACAGCTTATTGCTGGGAAACTACTGGGCGCAGTTCGTTCAAAAGTTAATACACTAACTTGATAATAGGTCCGATTAATCGTATTAAAACTTCATAATGTTACCTGGGACCTAAATGCGAAATAAACCAGAAAAAAACGACTTGGTGGTGGGAGGAATTCGCGGAGCCACAGCCAGCCAGGCAGTCTGATAGAACAGCCGAACGCGACACACAATGACGAGAAATATAGCGTCATAAAAAGATTACGTCACGGTCGAAAGTCTTTGACGTCAATTAATGCATCATCCCTATTGTCTTTTTCTCTCGCGCGGTGTGCGTGTGTTCATTTTGTGCACATGTGTTAGTGTTACTGTTTGTGTTTGTGTGTGCGTGCATGAGTCTGTACTCCTGTGTGTGTGTGTGTGTGTAAGAGAGAGAGAGAGTGAGGGAGAGAGAGTGTGAATGTGTGTGTGCATTTTCACTGTGATCAAATAAAAGAGAAAGGCCAGTCATCACGCACATCCTCGCATGCAATGTATTTATATAGCTAAGGGAATGCCTGTAATTCACACAGAGCAATCACTTGCAGGCATGAAAACAACCGGAGGTGAAAAAAGAGGAAAATAAAGTGGGGGCCTGGGGGCCGCAGTAGGCCCCCAGTGGGGTCGAGGAGCAACGCCCCTGGCCTTAAAATGGGCATATTTATACACAAGCTTTATAAGGCCCCCTGAAACTGAAGGGGCTGTAGGCATTTCAAAATCTGAAATTGGCATTAAATAACCATACACAGGGCCGGACCCAGGGGGGGGGGGGGGGGGGGGGTTCCAGGGGTTCCAGAACCCCACTCCTGGAAAAAGCATGTACCTTGCTTTGAGTGTTGTTGTTTTGGTTTTTTTTAAATAAGTTTTGTGTGTGTACTCTAACAAATTTTATTCAATGTGAAATCCGATGAGAAAAAGGTAACCCCCCCCCCCCCCCCCCCCCACCAACTCACACTGACAGGCCTTAACCCTCAAAACAAGGCCCAGAATGCACCAGATTGCACAATTTTAACCGTTTTTCAACAAATTTCCGGGGGAGCATGCCCTCGGACCCCCCTAGTTCGCGCGCCTGTGGCTTTGCCACTTCGCTGATTTGCCCCCCCAAAAAAGGGGGAACCCCCCCCCCCCTTACAACTCATTTGGTCCGGCCCTGATACATACGAACAAGCTTGCACGGGGCCCTTGAAAATATAGGGGCTCTAGCTTTTCAAAATATTGAAATGGGTATTAAATTGTTAGCTTGTATGAGGACCCCTTTGAAAACTTTAACACTAAATTGGAATCTAAAAAGATTATAAAGAATATCAGTATTATTGACACACAATTCTCACAGAAATTTAAGCAAGACAAAGACATGCTCAAACATAGCATTTTGTTGTTCATGTCTGTCATAACATACACACGATTGTTAGTACTTTTAACACACAAACAGTGATGACAACACATATAATCATGCAATTTACTTTGCACGATTTAGCTCCCTTGTAGCTTATTATATCCTCACTTTCATATCCTCAGTCCAAATTCTCCAATTGATCCAGGGTAGAAATCAGGCTATTTTCAAAAGTTTCATCCAGTCTAGTAAATGTACAATGCAAGGAAGTTCCGCTGGTGGCACTTTGTGTCAAGGTGTGCCTGAAGTGCCACGAACCCACGACTGCCGTACTTCAATGTCTTCGTACATGTATGCGACACAGAATGCCTTGCCTCTCACCTCCACTTTCCTGATAACGTCGCCAATACGACAGCCATCGTATTCTCGGTCAAGCCAGTTCCACCTCCAATCGTCCTTCAGTCCTTCTATGATCCGATTCGCGGCCCCACGCTGTTGAAATCGCCACATTTCATCTGTTAGAGGGTCATCGCAAACTTTGGAAACCTCCGAATTTCCAAGAGAAAAATTTGTTCAAGCGCGGCAGGAAGTGAAGAAAGGCTCGAATCGATCCGTTTGCGGACTCGGCAATTTACGGTTTATCCAATTGTCTGTTGAGCAGAGGCGGGGGTAACGCTTGCATGCCACGTCTTTCGTTTTGCCTCTTTCTTTGGGGGGTCTTCTTTTTTTTCCGGCGGAAATTTAAAAAAAACACCCGAAAGTGTGACAAAAAAACGGCGGAAATTCCGCTGAAAAGAGAAAGTTTTCATGCCTGCTGACTTGGTCTGACGTGCACAAGACAAAAAATTTCATACCGTGGGGGAGCGAGCCAGTCTGAAGAGTACTCGGGTCCAGCGCGAGCGTTTTTACACCCCCGGTATAGGGGTGTGTATAGGTTTCGGTCGATGTGTTTGTTTGTTTGTGTGTTTGTTTGTTTGTATGTTTGTGTGTTTGTTTGTGTTCGCAAGTAGATCTCAAGAATGAACGGACCGATCGTCACCAAACTTGGTGAACAGGTTCTATACATTCCTGAGACGGTCCTTACAAAAATTGGGACCAGTCAAACACACGGTTAGGGAGTTATTGGTGGATTTTGGTTTTTTGGGGGGATCAACTACGGCATAACTCTTCCTTATCTTCTCCATGTTTTCAGCGTTTACCTCCCTTCCTTCGTATGGTGCACTACAGTAGGAGGGGGCATCTTCGGATATTCCCGGCGTTCTGTTACTATTTTTAGAAGGTCACCGCAGTGTCCAGAACGTAAATTGGACCCGTAAATTATCCTCACTGTAAAAGTGCAAAGGTCGAATCAATTTATAGCCACGCGAAAAATACACTGTCATCTATCTCTCTATATATACGGCTTCTCTGTGTTTGTGTGTGTGTGTGTGTGTGTGTGTGTGTGTGTGTGTGTCTCTCTCTCTATGTGGGCAACACCTGTGGATTGTTCAGTTCTGTTTGTGATGTGGTCTGGCGGCTTTTGTGTATTTGTATGTACTGGCCTTCCTTAAAGAAGCCAGAACAGTTCAAAAGGGCTTAGAGATAAGCTCTAAATTGCTCAATCCTGAGCAGTGAGAATGGTTATTTCCCTTTGACCAACGGGGGTGTTTTTCCTATCGGAGGAATTTCTTGTTTATTATGTTTTTCCCGCAAGATAAGTACCGCACCTCAAACAAAATCAGCAATGGCACTTTGTGTACATTATCAAATGATGCTGAAAGCCACAACTTGACAATTTTTTTCTCCGTCTGCGAAAGTGACGCATTTCAACAAAACTAAGGTGAATGTCGCAACACAGAAACGAAATGCTTGAACCATGTCGTCACCGGAAACTATCCACTTTCGGTTCCTGTGCGACAAACATGAATCTGCACTGTTTGGCCTTTCCTGCCGGCAAAACCCGTCTGACCCAAAATAACTACACAAAACACAATTCGTCAGAGTTTGCTGTATTTGTTGAAAGTTCCTGTTGCGTTCAGATTACCCATTTTAAGTAACTAACTGCCTTGTTTATGATCTGACCCCAACCGTGCTCGGAATTGCCGCTTGACTGACATGTGCACTAGTTTCCGTTTGACACTGAATTACGTCTTGACGCAACACAGTATATGATCTACATCCAATAGTAATTATACATCAGTCACTAATTAAGTCTTGCATGGACGAAAGAACATTGAATAAACAGTTTAGCAAGTCTAAACTTACCTTTGTGGGTGCACGACTGTGTAGGGGGAGACCGGGGCACATCCGTCTTTGTCTGTTTATTCTTACGTTTGCCACCTTTTAGTCATTCACACCACATTCTTCCCGCCATATCCTGCAGAAGTTCAAAGGTTGCGCGCCCATTTATCGTGAGTATAGATCACAAAAAGTGTTTTTCTTCATTTTTTGTAACATGAATGCATTGGAGTTGACTTAGGTTTTGATGCATTACCTCTGAGAACAAACACTTAGTCTTGGTGTCAAGTGAAAGTGCGTTAATTAAGGTCGAGTTCTGACGAAAGTTTTGCTTCTTCCTCAGTTCCCATGTTGTGCCCGCTATCTGGCACTAGAGTTGCCTGCCCGTGCGGGGGCAAGTCCGCCTATTTGTCATGGGGCATGTCCGCCGTGAGCAGTATGTACAACACATGTTCATGCGAACATAAAAACTGTCTGCACATTGATATCAGCTACACATTTGTCTTGATGTAAAATAAAAAATCAGTCTTCTAGTTCATCAAACTCGCCAGTTATGCTACCAAAAGCATAAAAGTAGGCGGACTAGCCCCGGTCTCCCCTACTTGATGAATGTCGAACATCGACGATCAGAGGATACGAAAACTTCTTGGCTGCTTTGTTCCGCTAAACTTCGCGCTTTGAGAGACTGTTTGCACTCGATATCCTTCCGACACTACATTGTCGCCATCCGCTGTGTGTAAGTTTGTGACAAAGCTTTGCAGACTCGACAATTAAATAAAAACCATCTTCAGTCGAAACGTAGGTCAGGAAACGACGCCATGAGTTTCAGCAAATGATATGATTCTGGTGTTTTCTGTGAATATTTGGCTGTGATTCAAAGGACTATGCTCCACAGAGAGTCTACAGGAATAAGTCAAAGTCAAGTCAAAGGACTATTTTCTTGTTCAAACTTCCTGTGCGCCAAAGAGCTAAAAATAGCCGTGATGTGGCAAAGTCATGGAGCACATTGCTGTCCGATGTTCGCGCGTCAAGTCCGGATACGATGCGTTACGACATTCATAATTTTTTTGTTCGAAGCCCGTAACTTCAAATTCAGCGTGAGTTTTTGCAAAGATGTGTTGCTACGTCCAATACTGAACTCCTGACTGTTGATTGCAGTAATTTGTTGGTGTTTGCATGTTTGCATTTAGCCATGAGACTGAACATATTGTTGATCACGAAAGTCGTGTAACGCTTCGGCGATCCGGAAACGGCCGAACTTCGCAAAAAAGCACACAAAAACAACACCAACGTATAGAAACCATTTTTATTGACATACAACAATGCTTTAATGTCTCAGGAATAGATTCAGATGAAAAATGTCGTGGTAGAAATAATTTTAATTTACTTTTTCATGATTTCAATTGTGTCACCCCTACTCACTCTCACTGGACCACCATTTCTGAGAATGACCCATATAGTAAAAATCAGAAAACAAATTGACTCAATACCCCCACCGAAAATTATTTTCAAACAGAACAAAACCGATTCTGGTTTGATATTCAAGAGAGAGAACCACTTCAAGTAGAGTGTACTTGAATGCAGTGCTACTCTCCCATGGACTGTCTATACTCCCGATATACCCCCAACTCAGTACTTTCTGTACATAGCGCAAAGAAGGAGTTGGGGGTATATCGGGAGTATATATATATATATATATATATATACACACAGCATGACTGACAAACTACACATTTCCACTCAAAAGGGTTCTTTTGGGGGGAAAAGAGAGAGAAGTAAGGGGAGTTGATGTATGGGGGGTACATACTAACAATTGGGGGACCTATTTAAATATCCCCACCTGTCTGTGTGTTTGTCGAGCTGTCTTTGTCTTATTGAAATATCCCCACCTGCCGGTTTATATTTTGTGTGTGTATATGACTGACAAACTAGACCATTCCACTCAAAAGGGTTCTTTTTTGGGGAAAAGAGAGAAGTAAGGGGAGTTGATACTTAATACATACTAAAAATTGGAGGTTCTATTTAAATATCCCCCCTCTCTCTCTCTCTCTCTCTCTCTCTCTCTCTCTCTCTCTCTCTGAGTGTCTCCTCTCTGAGTGTTTACATGTATTTCTCTATTCTGCGTCTCTTCTATGTGCCTATGTCTGTCCCACTCTCTGTCTTCCCATATCTACGGAAAGAGCTGTATTATGTCTCTGTGAGACACAGTGTCTCTCTCTGTATCTCTTCTATCTGCCTCTCTCTGTGTCACTCTGCCTATATCTACGGAAAGAGCTGTACTATGTCTCTGTGAGTGTCTCTCTCTCTGTCTTCTATCTGCCTCTCTCTGTCCCACTCTCTGTCTGCCTACATCTACGGAAAGAGCTGTACTATGTCTCTGTGAGTGTCTCTCCGTGTCTTTGTGTCTCTTCTATCTGCCTCTTTCTCTCTCTCTCTGTCACTCTCTGTCTACCCATTCTTTCTTTATTTATTTGGTGTTTAACGTCGTTTTCAACCACGAAGGTTATAATTTATATCGCGACGGTGTCTACCCATATCAACGGAAAAAGCTGTATTATGTCTCTGTGAGTCTCTCTCACCCTCTGTCCGCTCTGTGTCTCTTCTATCTGCCTCTCTCTGTGTCACTCTCTGTCTGCCTATACCTACGGAAAGAGCTGTATTTTGTCTCTGTGGGTGTCTCTCTCTCTGTATTTGTGTCTCTTCTATCTGATTCTCTCAGTGTCACTGTCTGTCTGCCTATATCTAAGGAAGAACTGTATTATGTCTCTGTGAGTGTCTCTCTGTGTCTCTTCTATCTGCCTATCTCTGTACCACTCTCTGTCTGCCTATATCTACGGAAAGACCTGTAATATGTCTATGTGCAGTGTCTCTCTGTGTCTCTTCTATCTGCCTATCTCTGTACCACTCTCTGTCTGCCTATATCTACGAAAAGAGCTGTAATATGTCTATGTGCAGTGTCTCTCTGTGTCTCTTCTATCTGCCTATCTCTGTACCACTCTCTGTCTGCCTATATCTACGGAAAGAGCTGTAATATGTCTATGTGCAGTGTCTATCTCTGTGTCTCTTCTATCTGCCTCTCTCTGTACCACTCTCTGTCTGCCTATATCTACGGAAAGAGCTGTAATATGTCTATGTGAGTGTCTCTCTGTGTCTCTTCTATCTGCCTCTCTCTGTACCACTCTCTGTCTGCCTATATCTACGGAAAGAGCTGTAATATGTCTCTGTGAGTGTCTCTCTGTGTCTCTTCTATCTGCCTATCTCTGTACCACTCTCTGTCTGCCTATATCTACGGAAAGAGCTGTAATATGTCTCTGTGAGTGTCTCTCTGTGTCTCTTCTATCTGCCTCTCTCTGTACCACTCTCTGTCTGCCTATATCTACGGAAAGAGCTGTAATATGTCTCTGTGAGTGTCTCTCTGTGTCTCTTCTATCTGCCTATCTCTGTACCACTCTCTGTCTGCCTATATCTACGGAAAGAGCTGTAATATGTCTCTGTGGGTGTCTCTCTGTGTCTCTTCTATCTGCCTATCTCTGTACCACTCTCTGTCTGCCTATATCTACGGAAAGAGCTGTAATATGTCTCTGTGAGTGTCTCTCTGTGTCTCTTCTATCTGCCTCTCTCTGTACCACTCTCTGTCTGCCTATATCTACGGAAAGAGCTGTAATATGTCTATGTGCAGTGTCTCTCTGTGTCTCTTCTATCTGCCTATCTCTGTACCACTCTCTGTCTGCCTATATCTACGGAAAGA
>NC_090260.1:45981315-46033815 GCF_037325665.1 Littorina saxatilis | reverse complement strand
CAAAAACAATTCTTATGCAAAACCATCCTCTGACTACGGGTTAGGGGTAAGTTTGGGAATGGGTTAGGTATGTAAACAGTTTTAAGATGCGTCAATTTCTGTGAACGAAGATTTCGGGTATGTCTTAATACCGAATTCCCGCAAACGGCGTCGATTGAATCCTTAGTTCACAAACATCGCCAGAAATTGACGCATTTTAAAACTGTTTACATACCTAACCCATTCCCAAACTTACCCCTAACCCGAATTCAGAGGATGGTTTTGCATAAGAATTGTTTTTGGTACAAAAATGAGTGAAACGTGTTGGTGGGGGAGACAAAATATTTCGGGGAAAGAAAATTTCGTGACATGGGCATGAGTCACAGTTGAATACCTATGTATGATTTGGACATGTGATGTTTTTACCAAGTTTTCTTTTTAATAAAAAATAAAATTAATCATGTATGCATGGTATTTTTTCTCTCCATTTTTCTTTTCAAATTATTTATTTGGGGGAGTGGATGTATACAGTATAGATTGTTTTAGAAGTGTATTCAAACAAAACACATGTTTGTTTTTTAATTGAAATATGACCTTGTTTTGTGTCTGGGTAATGTTATGGAAATGTGCACTCGCTATCCCTTATTTTCTTTAAAAAAAAAAAAATCTTGTGACCATTCACTCATGGAGCATACTCTCTGGTCGTGAGAGAGAGAGAGAGAGAGAGAGAGAGAGAGAGAGAGAGAGAGAGAGAGAGAGAGAGAGAGAGAGAATAATTTTATGAAAACATCTGAACAGTATTAGTACCTTTTGTTTATTTTTTTCAAAATATCATCATATGGGTGTCAATACAAACAGATTTTGTTGTTATTTTTTTCAGAAATGATTGGAGTTGAGACCATCAGGAATAATGTTTTTACCAAGTTTTTTTTAACATTTCATTTTCACAACAAATCAGCACAATGAATCCGCAACCATACAACAATCGGCCAACATACACCACAGCAGCAGAAAGAACAAATGGAAGCTGAACGTTTGAGAATGGCCCGTACAATTCTACGGGTCAAGGATTCTCACCGAATCCCGTACAAAGCCCTGCAAGCCCTGCGGTCAAAGGCTGGGATTGACAGTGTACCCCCAGAAAATGTGCTCCAAAGAGAATCCTTGAGGCTGGCAACATGCCTGGAGCTGGTTGCCATTGACACAGTGAGTACAGTGATACCTGTGATGAAAGGACACCTTTGGGACCAGCAAAAGTGTCCCTACATTGCAGGTGGCCTTTCATGACAGGTATACTTTGGTAGAGATAATATAAAAAGGGACAAGAGAAGGTGTCCTTTTAGGGAGGTGTCCTCACATCACAGGTAGCTGCTGTGGTCATTAATCACACTGATTGTATGTTGTATAACTTTATGGATGATAGAAGCAGTGTTTATTTTGGACAGAAAATGGTTAACAACAATTGTCAGTGAGTAAGTACTGGTGTCACATGACTGATGTGAACCAGTTGATTGGCCAATGGCGATGCGCTTAAATCTGTTGGAGTGCGCTAACTTTTCCACAGAGCGTATTCTTACGCCCTTTGCCAAAGGCAAAGCGAGACTGTACTCTCATCCTCAGAATAAATTAATGACATGTAGTTTATATTCTCCACAATACCAAAATACCATAAATTGCCTGCTTCTCAATTAAAGCAGAAGTGGGTTTTTTTCCTGACAGATTGCCTGTGCCACAGATCTAAAAATAGAACCCGCTGTGTCTAATTTTTCAGTTTCGATTTGCGAAGATTCTTCTCATAATTATGCCGTAGCTTATTATCCACATTACCAAATGATGATTTAGTAGACAATTCCCAGCAGCTAACAGAAAACACAAGTGTTATTCCGATAACGTTCCAGCATTTGGAATATACGTTGCAGACTACACTGAAATACGACTGCATCAGTTCAGTAAATGAATGGTTTCCGAATTATTATTTCAACTTATTCAAGGCAAGAACAATTGGAATCGAAAACGTGTAGGGTTTAGAACGTCCGTACCATATATAAGACTTATTAGCCTGCCTCATGCATGCAGACTCAGTGCAACGTGACGAGCAATTTTTGTTTTTGGAATGAGGCTTGCAGTGGTTCGATTGCCCTAGCCTAGCAGACGACATAAACCCCGCTCAGCAAACTAACAGGTTGGGCAAATGTGAACGAAAAAACGATGGGGATATAATACGTGTAGGGTTCAGAGCATTCTTACCGTTCATATTTAGTACCAGACTCCCCGATGAGTGAAGATACCACACGAGAAACATGCACCCCCCGTGGGTTAGGGGGAGTCCCATATTGGTTGGGACGAGAAAGAATTTACCCGATGCTAATCAGCATGTCGTAAGAGGCAACTAACGGATTCTGTTTCTCCTTTTACCCTTGTAGTGTTTCTTGTATAGAATATAGTTAATGTTTGTAAAGATTTTAGTCAAGCAGTATGTAAAAAATGTTAAGTCCTTTGTACTGGAAACTTGCATTCTCCCAGTAAGGTCATATATTGTACTACGTTGCAAGCCCCTGGAACAATTTTTTGATTAGTGCTTTTGTGAACAAGAAACAATTAACAAGTGGCTCTATCCCATCTCCCCCCTATCCCATCTCCCCCCTTTCCCCGTCGCGATATAACCTTGAATGGTTGAAAACGACGTTAAACACCAAATAAAGAAATAAAGAAAGAGAAACATGCCACATTTATTTCAGTTGAAAATGTGCTAACCGTCGACCTTGGGGGTCAGCCAATTCAAGGGGAGTCACTCTGCACAGTCAATCCGTCGAAGCTCGACTAGAGGTTTCGAATCACAAATAACTAAGAACACAGTCCTTTATCCGAGTTCAAATGAGGTTGCTCTGAAAGATCATCACTGTTTAGCTTAACGCTACACTGGAATTTACCAACAGAAATTAAAACAAGAGTTTGCGTGTGATGAAAGCACGACACACTTGAGACAGCCCACACAAAAGTACGCGTAGCAAAATGTGCGTGTTGTATCTTCTTTTTTCTCTGGCGGTACCGACAATATCGTTATTGAAACAATCCCAGTGCACTAAGGGATTTATAGAGCAAATCTTGAAAATAATTATTGAACTCAGCGCTATGCGCTTCGTTCAATAATGAATTTTCTCAATTTGCTCTCTAAATCCCTTCGTGCACTGGGATGTCTCAATAACTTAAATTATATCTCAATTCCTTTCGTATGTAACAAGAAGTGATTTTTTTTTCTCCTAATAATTCATTTTACTCATACATATGGCCAAGAATCTGTCAAGGAGTCTAAAAAGTGTTACAATTTTTAGACTTTTTTAAACCTCCTTAAATTTACATGAATAAACATCTCGGTATTCCTGTCCTTCAATTGCAGCATTTTATTTTCCAGTCAACTGTTCGGTTTATCAAATATTTGCAGATAAAGCACAAATGACTGTATGTTACATTTACACCATAACATAATTTCAAGGTGCTGTCATTTTCTTAGGTTCAGCTTTAGGCAACTGTTTCACTATCCAATGGCTTGATGGCTGAATGTAGAGTTGATCTGTACTAAAGCAACACTTGAAAAAAGTTTCTCCTGTCTCAATATAAGCAAAATCATTTATCCGTTAGTTACTTTACACCAAAGCCCAGAATCAAAGATACAATTCAACATTTACCTATTTACACTGTTTTTAAAACAATGAAATTCTCTATGGAAGTGCAGAAAAGGTTCCAGTAAATTTTCATGTCATTTGTTTTGCAAACCTTAACCTCAATCATCAGGTTATTACTTAATTTGAGAAAAGCACGGTCAGCGGTGTATAAATTATTATCAAATCACCCTCTTTAAATATTTTTACACTATTTTGGTCAGCAGTTTTTTGAGTTACAAACAAGAAATCATAACAAATCCTTTTCACGATAGAATAGTCAGGTTGGTACTCCACTACGGTACCAAATGTTAATTTTACCCATGATCTGTACGTTACTTTACACCAAACAGCAAGTACAAGGTACTGAATTTACATTTAATGGGCTATGCTCACATCAGTTAAACAGTATTTCTAACTTGTTTGTTCTAAGCTACCTGTCTCAAGTCAAAATAAAGGGTTAAATTAATGGTTGTGCCTTTTTGGTAGTGTGTACATCTTGACACAAAAGAATGGTGTAAAGTAACATACAGAAGGCTCCGAAGATGTGCAGGTCCATTTGAAGGGTAATTTATCTTTTATTTAGCTCATAAACCCTCAACAGACTGTTATGTGCTGTTTTTAGCCTTATTATGTGCTGCATATGGTCTCAGTAAAAAAACCAAGGTGATGTATGTTACATTTACACCAAAATGTCCCAACAGTGGTCCTTCTGAGGTAAATTTTGTCATTCAGTGTGCTTCACTGTTTTCATGTTGAAACAAAGGTTTGGTCTTGCTGGTTGTTCTTAAGCACTGATAAGTTATCTTCTGTCTCTAAAACAAATTCATTGTCATTTTCAAGTATTCTCAGTATGTACGTTACATTTACACCCTTGTCAGAAGGCCTCACTTAAGTCTCTCTACAAGCCAACAGGTGCAAGCACTAGGAATCCTGTGACCATAGTTTAATTACCAGGTGTCTGAGGTATAAGAAAACACACACTTTTGTGTATTATGGCATTATTTAAAGACTGTGACAAAACCTGTTTGGGCAAGTAGATACAATTTCATTTTCACCAAACGCATATTTTTAACTTAAAAGTACAATTAAATTACATCAAACACAACTTTTTCGCTCAATTTTTACAAAATTACAATCTTCCTACCTAATGACCTTCCTTTGCAATGATTTTTAACCGTCGCGATATAACCTTGAATGGTTGAAAACGACGTTAAACACCAAATAAAGAAAGAAAGAAATTATTTTTAAGTAAGTTTGACCAGAAACATTTTTTTTTTAAGATAGTTTCCCTTTTTTCATGATTATTTACACCAAATGTAACATACAGACCAGCTAAAAAAGAACGCTCAAAATCCAAAACCTATGTTCAGATCAAACTTTCATTAATCTAACATATGTTTCTCCATCCATTTCTGGATCTATTAAAAATTAGATTGAGATGATACCCTTATCAGTAACTTGGTTATTCAATGCCCAATGTACCATGCGTTTCGCGTAACGCCTTGTGTGCCCAAAAAGGTGCTTTTTTTCCTGAACAAAGTCAATTTTCTCAGCATCCCGACGACTGACAGACATAAATTTGGTATGGATAGAATCTACATGAGGAATACTTCATAACTGTATTGTTTATATTGTAGTCATTTAAAAACAGAATAAAATACAAAGTAATAAAAGTATCCAGAACAGGATTTTTGCATTTGGACACCTTGACAGATACCTGACCATATACATATTAACTGTCACTACAGATTCTGATCAAGGATGGGTTCAGGCGACAGCTCTCCGATATTGTGGAATTCATGCTAGACATGCCTGAAAACCGCCACCTGCTGCAAACCACGGCGAGCAGTACCACCATCACACTACGATTTGCTTGCGACGGGGCAAAAATAACCAAACACAAGGACTCTGTCAGAGCAGTGTGCAAACTTCTGCAATCTCAAGAGGTCTGTGCAGCCCACAAGGAGTCTTCTGATGATGAGATCAGCCTCATTGTCTACATGGGTCAGTAGTTTATTATTCAAATTAGGCTACTCTCTACCCCCCGCGGGTTAGGGGGAAGAATTTACCCGATGCTCCCCAGCATGTCGTAAGAGGCGACTAACGGATTCTGTTTCTCCTTTTACCCTTGTTAAGTGTTTCTTGTATAGAATATAGTCAATTTTTGTAAAGATTTTTAGTCAAGCAGTATGTAAGAAATGTTAAGTCCTGTGTACTGGAAACTTGCATTCTCCCAGTAAGGTAATATATTGTACTACGTTGCAAGCCCCTGGAGCAAATTTTTGATTAGTGCTTTTGTGAACAAGAAACAATTGACAAGTGGCTCTATCCCTTCTCCCCCCCTTTGCCCGTCGCGATATAACCTTCGTGGTTGAAAACGACGTTAAACACCAAATAAAGAAAGAAAGGCTACTCTCTGTTTTATAAATTGCACAGATTTGAAAGTGTTTAGACAGTCCTCTTCTAGTGATAGGTCTCTGAAAGTTCACATAGCAATGTTTTGTAAGCATACCCAGGTCAACCCATATCACCATGATTTTCAGGAAAAGAAGACAGAGCAACGTTTGAAAGCGGCATCAAAACAACACTGCAACAAATGAGGCAAGCCTCAACTGTTGGCTTTCAGATCCCACAGAAAACAGTCATGGTCAAATGGTATGTATAGAAACACTCACAACTGAGCACACAACAAACTATCACACACTTAGCCTGGATATGAACACTGATGAGACCAGTTGTACACATGCTAATGCCCAACCCATACTTACAACAAACTCGTGAGAGCAAACGTTGACACCCACACACAGCAAGGTATATTTAAGCCAAATGTCAGTGTCTTGGTTGGGTGGTGGAGGGGAGGTGACCCATACCTAACACCATGTTAATGCATAACGGGAAGAGAAATAGAAAATCTGTTTGCCTCTTTGTGCATTGTGAACATATCTTTTTTGTTTTTTCAGGACGTTCTGTTCTGACTGGAAGGCTATGGCCATGGTGCGGGGTATCAATCAGGCAAACTCTGATTACTTTTGTCTATGGTGTCACTGCACCAAAGCAGACATCAGCAACCTGGATATTGGTGAGCTAATTTTGTCTATTGCCTCCCCTTAACACCACAAAATTTACAGTGTGCATTATTAAATTACCGGCACGGTTGGCCTAGTGGTAAGGCGTCCGCTCCGTGATCGAAAGGTCGTGGGTTCGAACCCCGGCCGGGTCATACCTAAGACTTTAAAATTGGCAATCTAGTGGCTGCTCCGCCTGGCGTCTGGCATTATGGGGTAAGTGCTAGGACTGGTTGGTCCGGTGTCAGAATAATGTGACTGGGTGAGACATGAAGCCTGTGCTGCGACTTCTGTCTTGAGTGTGGCGCACGTTAAATGTCAAAGCAGCACCGCCCTGATATGGCCCTTCGTGGTCGGCTGGGCGTTAAGCAAACAAACAAACAAACATTATCAAATTCCATTTGCACCTCAATTGTTATTGAAAATCATAAATAGAATGAAACAATGTTACTATTTCCAATTAAACAGAAGACTGGAAAGTGGAGCGCAACACGAAAGAACAAAACGCAAGCCTTGAAGGCAGAAGCCCCCCAAGGGGCTACAAACACAAGGACCTTCTTCACTGGGTTCCATACCAAGACATGATCCCCGACGAGCTTCACCTCAGAATGAGGATATCCAACAAGCTTGTCAATCAGGTATGCAGACCTGGGAACCCATACGATTTCGCCGTATTTTGTACACATTATTGTCTATAATACGATCAGTACGGACAGTGGAAAAAAATACGACGAGACAAATTCCTAGACTACTTTTCTTCACAAGCACATCCCGAATCCGATCCAGTGTTTTGACACACGATTACAGTTATTGTCAGTAAACATTGAAAGAAGTATTTATTTGTTTTAAATGCATGGGTGAAACTGTTCCGCCTCAGGGCGGAAATCAGCCAAATGAAATTGGTTAAAAAGGAATTCCTTATTTTGAAAATCTTAAATTTTTTTTTTTTTAAATAAATAACAATTTAAAAAAACAATTCGCCGGCGGTCCGATCCATATTTTTCCTAACACAGTGACCGGACATCGCTGAGTCTTTGTTTCACTGGGCGCGCGAATTATCGGACTACAGCTTGGCATTTGTTACCATGTTTAATGTGCAAATTTGTATGTTTGAGATACCAGGATAGGCCTACTTTTAGTTTTACCCTTAAAAGCCTGATTTTTCGTTTTCTGAAAGGGGGGCAAAGGGGGCTTTTCCCCCCTGGGCCCCCTACCGGGGCGTTGCTCCTGCATCCCACCAGGGCCTGGGCGGCCCCTGGACCCCGGCCTCATTTTCCTTATTTTCAATTCTGATCAGTTTCACCCATGTAAATGTATTGGTAAACTTAATTAACGGGGGGGACAGACGCGTGTGAAGCATGTTTGAATCATGGATGTTCAAATGCTGTGAACGCTCATTTTTCTGAAAATACAACAAGTTTGTTGGAGAATAGTCCAAGTGCAAACCAGGGGTTCCCAGGTCTGGGTATATTTGTTGTGCCGAATTCACGTAATAGCCGATTCCGCTTAATGGGCAACATTTTTGCCAGTTTCGCGTAATCGGCAAAACGCTGCCCAATACGTAAAATCGGCAACGTTTTGCCGAAGTTGTGTAAAGGCTTCTAAAATTTGCCCATTTTGCGAAATCGGCAGCCACGTTTTACATTTGGCAAGTTTTGACTAAATGTTTTAACATAGAGGGGTAATCGAGACAAGGGTCGTGGTGTCTGTGTCTGTGTGTCTGTGTGTGTAGAGCGATTCAGACTAAACTACTAGACTGATCTTTATGAAATTTGACATGAGAGTTCCTGGGAATGATATCCCCAGACTTTTATTTTATTTTTTCGATAAATACCTTTGATGACGTCATATCCGGCTTTTTGTAAAAGTTGAGGCGGCACTGTCACACCCTCATTTTTTAATCACATTGATTGACATTTTGGCAAAGCAATCTTCGACGAAGGCCAGACTTCGGTATTGCATTTCAGCTTGGTGGCTTAAAAAGTAATTAATGAATTTGGTCAAATCGGAAACTTGTCTTTTTTAAAAAATGTTTTAAACGATCCAAAAACAATTTCATCTTATTCTTCGTCATTTTCTGATTCAAAAAACATATATGTACACATGTTATATTTGGATTATAAACAAACTCTACAAATTAAGAATATGAAAATTATGATTAAAATTAATTGTCCGAAATCGATTTAGAAACAATTTCATCTTATTCCTTATCGGTCCCTGATTCCAAAAACATATAGATATGATATGTTCGGATTAAAACCAAACTCAGTACTCTAAAAAGAATAGAGATACAGAAAAGCGTGTTATCCTGCTCAGTGCGACCATTACCGCACTATTCTGGCTTGTCGATTTCACTGCCTTTGCGGTGGACTGACGAAAATACGAGTATGCGGTCTTGTTGAAAATATGCAGTGCGTTCAGTTTCATTCTGTGAGTTGGACAGCTTGACTAAATGTTATTTCGCCTTACGCGACTTGTTGGTTTTAAAGTTCTCAAATGCCTGGGATATCATCACACTTATACAACTAGATACTCCAATGGATATATATCGCAATAATCGATAAGTTAGGGCAAGTTATTGCAGAAAGTGTAGTTTTTGTGCATTTCTGGAGTTATGCTCTACACAGACCAAAATAGACCATACAAAACATATTAGGGAGGTAAAGCAATGGTAATGCAATGTTCTGTTGACACAAAAAGTAACAGACTGGCTGTCGCTTTTGCGAAACGGGCAAAATTTTAGAAGCCTTTCCGCATTTTCGGCAAAACGCTGCCGATTTCACGTAATGGGCAGCGTTTTGCCGATTATGCGAAATGGGCAAAAATGTTGGCAATTCCACGAATTCGACAATTTCGTGAATTTGGCACGACATATGCACATTCTTTTCTATCATTGTGTAATATTTGAACGAGTGTGTAAACAAGCTGCCTGAGGGGGAATAGACACATTTCTATTCTATTGTTAAAACTGAAATATCTGCTTTAACAGGTGGTCGTGTGGTCCATAATCCAAGACAGAAAACAGCACCTGCTGGATGAAATGAAGCGGGTGAGGGTAGATTTCCGCTTGGTGGAAGAGCAAGGCGACGACGGGAAGGGGAAGATCAAGAAGTGGACTCAGCTTGGAGGTAAACAACAAATACCATTCTTATACAACCTTTCAGTGCCATGTACAGCTGGTCACAATTACTAGGTCTTTTTCTGGCATTGCACATGACTTTGACAGGTAGTGTGCTTTACAGGAGCATATGCAGGGTTTCATTTACTAGTGAGCCAGCTGCGCCATTGGCGCATTAAATCTGAAAATGTCCCATCACAATTCCCTTCAGTGCGTCAAAGGGCGCATTGAGATGACGTACCACTGCGCGACCAAATGTACACTTTACATCGGAACACACACACACACACACACTCGCACACACACACACTCGCACACACACACACTCGCACACACACACACATACAGAGATAACACAATATAGCGGCTAATTCTCAGATGGCACCATATTGCACCATTTTGCATCTTTGGTCAAAACGCGTACATGCCTCTTTGACGCTTCTTGCCTTCGACTATGTCCCATCGGAATTTGGTTGAGGGGGACAAATATCCCATGCCTTTTTCTCTCAGGCAAAACCCTGCACATGTGTTATTCAAATTATTTGTAACTGGTTGGTACCTGTTTGAGCTTTTTTTTTGTGGTAGTGATGGCGGGCAGCCATTGGTTGTTTTTCACCTTCATGTTCTCTGGTTTACCCAAATACAGGGGATGATCTCAGAAAGGTAATCAAAAACCTGAACGTCATGACAATTCTGGAAGAGGGACCCATGGACATGGCACAGCTTCAAAAGCTACCCATGGACTACCTGCGCAAGTCTCTCCAACGGAAAACTGGCCTGAAATACCCGAAGGCCTCAAAAGACTTCCTCATTCAAGAGATACAGAATGCGACTTCTGCCGAGGAACAGGTTTGTATTTCACTAGTTTGTAACCAATCAAACTAATCTTTATAATCAAACAATTCATATTTAGGAACCATTCAGATTACATACCATCCTTCACAATTGTATGACAAAAAAGAAGTAAAAATACAGGAATGCGTTCCAAATTGTTCTTTTTGATAAACATTAATGCTTGTATGCTTGCAGAGAGAAATGATCGCAAATCGGCCACAACACAAGAGGATTTTGGTCGATGGTGCTATTCCTGAACAACCCATGCCTCAGCAGAACCACGTTGAGGAAAGGGTCCTTAAGCCTGAAAAGGTCCAGGAGATATGGGACGAGTTCGATCACCTGATGGAGCTCATCAGGACAGCACCAGGTTCAGACAGGTCAATTTCTCCTGCTGCCTTCCAGAAAGCAGCAAAGGCGTGGGCTGTCAAGTTCAGAAAACACACGTTGAAGGAAGATGTCATTCCCTACATCCATGGTACATAATATTCTTTATGATTTACACTTTTCATATTGTTTATAGCTCCTTGTACCCCCCGCGGGTTAGGGGGAAGGATTTACCCCTCCCTGGTCCCCCCGCGGGTTAGGGGGAGTCCCATATTGGTTGGGACGAGAAAGAATTTACCCGATGCTACCCAGCATGTCGTAAGAGGCGACTAACGGTTCTGTTTCTCCTTTTACCCTTGTTAAGTGTTTCTTGTATAGAATATAGTCAATGTTTGTAAAGATTTTAGTCAAGCAGTATGTAAGAAATGTTAAGTCCTTTGTACTGGAAACTTGCATTCTCCCAGTAAGGTCATATATTGTTCTACGTTGCAAGCCCCTAGAGCAGTTTTTTGATTAGTGCTTTTGTGATCAAGAAACAATTAACAAGTGGCTCCATCCCATCTCCCCCCTTTCCCCTATCCCATCTCCCCCCTTTCCCCGTCGCGATATAACCTTGAATGGTTGAAAACGACGTTAAACACCAAATAAAGAAAGAAAGATAGCTCCTTGTTCATATATAGGAATATACATACATACAAAGTGGTATCCCTGGCAAGTTCTGTCACTGTAATTTCAAATGAAAACAAGCGCTAATTATGAATATCTTCAGTTATGACGCGCTGTCATAGACATACATCATGTATACAAAGTGATATCCCTGGGAAGTTCTGTCACTGTAATTTCAAATGAAAACAAGCGCTAATTATGAATATCTTCAGTTATGACTCGCTGTCATAGACATACATCATGTATACGTATAGGTTACAACACGAGTGGTTTTTTATATGGCTTGTATTTCAGTCAAGACCCAGCGGATGAATATCATCGGGAGACACGAGCCTCTGGCGAGTGGCTCTCGATTGATATTCCCGCTGGGTCTTGACTGAAATACAAGCCATATAAAAAACCACTCGTGTTGTAATCTGTATATCCCATTCTACCATCAAACACAAAGTGTAGACTACTAGCGGAACTGTTGCGATCTGTGCAGGGTAAAACTGTTGCCAGCGAGACTTAGCCCTTTTGCAACCTTAAACTAAGTGACCGTCGCTGAAAAAATAAAACGAATGAGTGCATCGATAAGTACGCGGTAACACTACTTTCAGACCATTTAAAAGCTTTAAGTAAAGGTTCATAAGTTGCAAGAAAGTAATGAAGTCGAATAGAAATTAATTTAGTTGAAGCGCACAATTCTTTTGTTTTGCGTTTCAGGTCGGCAGAACGGGCGAAACGGGTTTGGGACCCATTTGGCTTACTCGATTCAGAATCGATTCCACGTTGTTTTTCTCGAACGTGTGTAATTAGGCTTATTGACAGAGAAGCAAATTTTAGGGAACAAATATGTAGGTTTAGATTTAACCATTTGCTCCCTATTTGAAATGTATCTACGTGATAAACTGTTTTGCGAGTGTGTTTGCATGGATGAACTTAAACTGGTATGGGTGAGAGGAAAACGCGACCGACACGTCTGTCACCGCCGATTGATTGCATTTTGAAGGAATATGACTGGATTACGGAAAAATATGTGGACTTACTGCAGAGCCAGGCAAAAGAGTAGACTTGCTCGCAAAACACGTGAAACAGCCGATGTTTGATAGCTGAAGGCGCACACCAAAACACACTACCGACAGATTCTCAAAAGTCGTCTGCTAACGATGCAAGGGGAGGGTACTCGTGTTTTTGTTTTGGTTCGCTAGCATCTGGTTATCTTGTAAGTTGAATGTTCGTTTTTTTCGACCTGCATT
Source organism: Littorina saxatilis (assembly GCF_037325665.1). NCBI lineage: Eukaryota > Metazoa > Mollusca > Gastropoda > Littorinimorpha > Littorinidae > Littorina > Littorina saxatilis. Next base: position 46,020,926 of record NC_090260.1, on the reverse strand, counting down.
GCTTTCATAATGAAAGAAACTTTTGCTTATTGCATATCATACATCAGATCAGTTCTGAGATTCATTTTTGCGTGCAACTGATATGGTTTTCTGAGCCGTGCAATACGATTTTAGAACTTCATACAAATTCTGTGTCACATTGTTCGGCGCGAGGTCAAAGGTCGGGAGGAAAGTAGTCCTTTGCCCAAATCGGAATCTGCACTATCATATATTTTTTGGAGTCCATGATGTATTTATTGAGCTATAAAAATACAACATATATACCCATACTGAAGTAACAGAGACAAAGAAGGGAGGTCATGGGATATAAAGTGATATCCCTGGGAAGTTCTGTCACTGTAATTTCAAATGAAAACAAGCGCTAATTATGAATATCTTCAGTTATGACTCGCTGTCATAGACATACATCATGTATACAATTACAAAGGTACTCTTGGTCAATCATGGAATGCTCTGTCGTTTTTCAGTTCTTGTTTATCACATCCCTCAGGCGATGAGTAACCATGGATTTCTGCCACACATTGGCATTTCCCAGGTGGAGAGGAAGAATTATGACCAACACCTCACATACTTTCAGGTATGTAGAGGCCCAATATGTTGTGTGTGTTTTCTTATTCAGTTGAAATGCTTTCAATAATAGCAAGTGACAATACGCTTAACACTGAAAACAAGAGGCGAAGCCTTCAAACACGCTGTGCAGATTAATCTGTAGGAAATCTCCTTTGGTATCTTCTTTATCTATTTTTCTGGAGCTACGAAACCGAACAATGTGAAATCATGAGTCGTCTTCTCCGAATCTGCGAACTGCAGCTCGGTGATAACTGTATCTATACCACAATCCTTCACGCGATCTGACCTAACCTTGACCCCTGACCTGGTCTACATACCACACACGACACAAACCAGTCAGCTGTTTTTACCCCCCCACCCCCCCCCCCCCCCAAAACACCCCACCACCCGTTTTCTTTGGATACACACTTTAACTACATACGTGCCGACGAAATGTTGATCATTGCTTCAATACTTCAAAGCTGTTGCTTGAATAATAACCAGGTAAAACTAGTATTTCGGTGTTCAGTCAAATGTTAAAGTTTCTACCACAGACAGACATACATACATACATACGCACGCACGCACGCACGAACGCACAGACAAAAGTTAGCATCGCATAGGCTACACTTACCTAAGCCAATAAACAAGCAGATGCTTGATATATTGATATGGTTTCAGGGGTCAAGCAGACAAGGTGGCAAGCACAGAAAGGAGGTCACCAAGCAAGTGCTGGAGAGGGAGAACAGACTCCTTTACTACAGACGACATCCCCAAGGTATAAAATCTAGTACAGAAACAAGACATGTTTTTTTCTGAAGCTTTAGGTCAGAGACCTGCCTCAGGATGATTGTCTTTATATGAGAGAGAGAGAGAGAGAGAGAGAGAGAGAGAGAGAGAGAGAGAGAGAGAGAGAGAGAGAGAGAGAGAGAGAGAGAGAGAGAGAGAGAGAGAGAGAGAGAGATTTTCCATTTACATGCAAGCTCATTATGTTTATCGCATAGATTATGTTACTCTTATTGCTGCCTGCTAATCATTCATTTGCACATGTAGGTGTTATTTTTGATTGAAAAGTACTTGATAACATTCTTCAAGTTTGGTTCTTGTACAGGTGATGAGTCAGATCTAGACATCCAAGCTGATCAGCACATTCAACGTGATCAGGATGAGTACGGAGCTGGAGCTGTTTCAGAAGAACCTGAGTCAGAAGAACCTGAGTCAGAGGAATCTGACGATGAGAATTGATGACAATTGATTAACCTCCTCCATGATTTAGACTTAACCTAAAGTGACATATGTGTATATATATAAATATATATACATATACTGACCTTTACATCATGAACATACCGGCACGGTTGGGCTAGTGGTAAGGCGTCCGCCCCGTGATCGGGAGGTCGTGGGTTCGAACCCCGGCCGGCTCATACCTAAGACTTTAAAATTGGCAATCTCGTGGCTGCTCCGCCTGGCGTCTGGCATTATGGGGTTAGTGCCAGGACTGGTTGGTCCGATGTCAGAGTAATGTGACTGGGTGAGACGTGAAGCCTGTGCTGCGACTTCTGTCTTGTGTGTGGCGCACGTTATATGTCAAAGCAGCACCGCCCTGATATGGCCCTTCATGGTCGGCTGGGCGTTAAACAAACAAACAAACATCATGAACATGCTAGTGTGTTGACCATCATCCTTGAAAAGCTGAGGGTCAGCTTTGGCTGGGACGGCAAATACACCTCAGCAACACAGCACTCGTGGGGTCTCATGTCCTCTGGGCCACCATACGAGCAGCTGAAAAGGTTCAGTACAAGTTGGAATGTTCTATGCTTGCATGTAACTAAAAAGAAATGTTCAAGACCTCAATCACTTCCCACTTTACATGTATTGTGTCAGAGCCAGAAGTTGCACTGAGATTGTGAATTTTCTTTATTATTGACTGTTGTACTATCAATGTAAATATTGTTTAAATATGTGTACATTTACTTTTATCTGACACTTTGAAAGTGCTAGTAACATAATGCAGACAAAAAATGTTAAACTCGGTGTGTATGTAAGTGCACCTACCATGGGCACTCTGAATGACCATATGCATAGCGGACCATTGTCTTGTAGCCCCATGCAATGTGGATTTTGAAATGCCGTGCGGGTTAATCCGCATCTACCCCTCGCGGGTTAGGGGGAAGAATTTACTCGATGCTCCCCAGCATGTCGTAAGAGGCGACTAACAGATTCTGTTTCTCCTTTTACCCTTGTAAAGTGTTTCTTGTATAGAATATAGTCCATTTTTGTAAAGATTTTAGTCAAGCAGTATGTAAGAAATGTTAAGTCCTTTGTACTGGAAACTTGCATTCTCCCAGTAAGGTAATATATTGTACTAGGTTGCAAGCTCCTGGAGCACATTTTTGATTAGTGCTTTTGTGAACAAGAAACAATTAACAAGTGGCTCTATCCCATCTCCCCCTTTTCCCCGTCGCGATATAACCTTCGTGGTTGAAAACGACGTTAAACACCAAATAAAGAAAGAAAGATATAACTTTCGTGGTTGAAAACGACGTTAAACACCAAATAAAGAAATATAGAAAGCTTTCTCAAATGCCTATTAACACCATGTTATGTTGGTGTTACAGCTTGCTCAAATGTCTATGAACACCATGTTATGTTGGTGTTACAGCGTGCTCAAATGCCAATTAACACTGGTCATGTTATGTTGGTGTTACCCCCCGCGGGTTAGGGGGAAGAATTTACCCGATGCTCCCCAGCATGTCGTAAGAGGTGACTAACGGATTCTGTTTCTCCTTTTACCCCTGTTAAGTGTTTCTTGTATAGAATATAGTCAATTTTTGTAAAGATTTTAGTCAAGCAGTATGTAAGAAATGTTAAGTCCTTTGTACTGGAAACTTGCATTCTCCCAGTAAGGTAATATACTGTACTAGGTTGCAAGCCCCTGGAGCAAATTTTTGATTAGTGCTTTTGTGAACAAGAAACAATTGACAAGTGGCTCTATCCCCTCTCCCCCCTTTTCCCCGTCGCGATATAACCTTCGTGGTTGAAAACGACGTTAAACACCAAATAAAGAAAGAAAGATGTTAGTGTTACAGCTTGCTCAAATGCCTATTAACACCATGTTTTGTTGGTGTTACAGCTTGCTCAAATGCCTATTAACACCATGTTATGTTGGTGTTACAGCTTGCTCAAATGCCTATTAACACCATGTTATGTTGGTGTTACAGCTTGCTCAAATGCCTATTAACACCATGTTATGTTGGTGTTACAGCTTGCTCAAATGCTTAAAGTTAACACCATGTTTTGTTGGTGTTAGGCTTGCTTGTAAAAAACAACAACCCCACCATGTTTTGGCGTTCACATCATTGTTTTCACCTGGATGGAATCATGTGTCGGAAAGGAAAGCATGATGTTTGGAAATTGTGTGCGGGTTTCATGCTTGAATATTGCACTTTGCTGACTTGTCACAGGTTAATTTACATTTAATATAAGTTTTTAACTGCATCATCCTTCACACAATACCCGTGTGAGTTGGAATAATAGGCCGTGAAAAGTAGGATATGTGCCGAAATGGCTGCGATCTGCTGGCCGATGTGAATGCGTGATGTATTGTGTAAAAAAATTCCATCTCACACGGCATAAATAAATCCCTGCGCCTTGAATATGCGATATAAATTGCATAAAAATAAAAATAAAAACAATAAATAAATCCCTGCGCTTAGAACTGTACCCACGGAATACGCGCGATATAAGCTTCATATTGATTGATTGACTGATATTATGTAAACATCTTAACATTTACACTTTGGTTGTAAAAGTATTGCACTTTATTCAAACAGGACAAAAACAAAAACATGCAGATGGTGATAAACCGAATGACACAAGTAACAACCATGTTGTTTTGTTTTGTTGTGTGTGTGCGTCAGGCATGGGAATTGAAAAAAGTAAACAAGTCGCGTAAGGCGAAAATACAACATTTAGTCAAGTAGCTGTCGAACTCACAGAATGAAACTGAACGCAATGCCACTTTTCAGCAAGACCGTATACTCGTAGCATCGTCAGTCCACCGCTCATGGCAAAGGCAGTGAAATTGACAAGAAGAGCGGGATAGTAGTTGCGCTAAGAAGGATAGCACGCTTTTCTGTACCTCTCTTTGTTTTAACTTTCTGAGCGTGTTTTTAATCCAAACATATCATATCTATATGTTTTTGGAATCAGGAACCGACAAGGAATAAGATGAAAGTGTTTTTAAATTGATTTCGACAATTTAATTTTGATAATAATTTTTATATATTTAATTTTCAGAGCTTGTTTTTAATCCAAATATAACATATTTATATGTTTTTGGAATCGGAAAATGATGGAAAATAAAATGAACGTAAATTTGGATCGTTTTATAAAAAATTTTTTTTTTTTTTACAATTTTCAGATTTTTAATGACCAAAGTCATTAATTAATTTTTAAGCCAACAAGCTGAAATGCAATACGGAAGTCCGGGCTTCGTCAAAGATTACTTGACCAAAATTTCAACCAATTTGGTTGAAAAATGAGGGCGTGACAGTGCCGCCTCAACTTTCACGAAAAGCCGGATATGACGTCATCAAAGACATTTATCAAAAAAATGAAAAAAAACATTCGGGGATTTCATACCCAGAAACTCTCATGTCAAATTTCATAAAGATCGGTCCAGTAGTTTAGTCTGAATCGCTCTACACACACACACAGACAGACAGACACACACACACGCACACACGCACGCACATACACCACGACCCTCGTCTCGATTCCCCCCTCTACGTTAAAACATTTAGTCAAAACTTGACTAAATGTAAAAAGGCTGAAAATTAAGTAATAGCAAAGTCGATGGCGCGAAGCGCCTAGCCTTACTATTACTACTGCATAATATTTCTATCGCGCATATATCCAGGGTTTAACCCTGCTCAAAGCGCTGTACAATAAAAAAAAAACTACGACAACATAACATTATTTAACGTGCAATCACACAAATATCAATGAATAACTCGTTGCTCAATAAAACATTATCACAAACACACACGCGCACTACATAAAACAAATTGCACAATAATACATTATTACAAACATACGCACTCACGCGCGTGCAAAACACTGACATGCGTGAAAAACTATGCACAGTACATAGTTACACTCTTCAAAAAAAGTTAAGGATCGGTTGAAAAAACGGATCTAATTATAAAAAACTGCCAAAGAATTAAACATCGACATAATAATTAAAAGATTAATGTGTTTGAATTAACAAATGAACAATGAGTCTTGACCTAGAATTTTGTTTGGCAAGCAGAGTTATTTCCCTTTGTGGGACTTCTCAAAAGCTTCTGCATTTTGGAAGAAAAAGGGTGTTTTTTTTATAGCCCCCACAAAGAAAACTGAGCGATTTGGATAGAGGAAGGGCAATAGGATGGCTACAAGACGGTGTTGCTGCCAGGCAAGTGGCCCAGAGGCTTGCAGTGGCTCCCTCTGTCATCATCAGACTAAAACAGAGATTCCACGCAACTGGAAGAGTGCAGGAGCGACAACGTTCTGGTCGGCCCAGAGTCACCACACAAAGAGAGGATCGCTTCATTCAGAGGCAGGCCATGCAACAAAGAATGGCTACGGCAAATAACATTAGGCAACGCCTACAAGCTACCACCAACACTGTTGTTAGTGGTCAGACGATCCGAAACCGCTTACACAACTTTGGCTTGCGTGCAAGGCGTCCAGTCCGAGTAACAACCCTGACTGCTTATCACCGAGCAGCTCGCCGAGCCTGGTGCACTCAACATGTGAGGTGGCAACGTCAGTCAGCTGTGGGCTCAGGTGTTGTTTACAGATGAGTCCCGCTTTTGCTTGGAACCTGCTGATGGTCGCATTCGAGTGTGGAGGCGTTGCGGAGAGCGCTTCGCAGAAGACGCTGTTCGGGAACGACAGCGTTTTGGCGGAGACTCTGTGATGGTCTGGGGAGGGATCAGCACACGTCTAAGGACACCTCTGTACCATGTTGTGGGCAAATTGACCGGTGTCCGCTACCAGAATGGGATCCTGCGACCCCTGGTCGTTCCAGCCCTCCAAGCGATCGGCCCTCGTGCGATTATTCAGGATGACAACGCACCTCCCCATTGCTCTGCAGCTGTAAACACCTTCATCCAGCAGGCCAGGGTCAACAGGATACTGTGGCCAGCCAACAGCCCTGACCTGAACCCCATAGAGCACATCGTGATGTACAGCAGCTTCTCGAGTCGTGGTGCCTCGCGAAGAACGAGGGGAACCAGGTGGTTAAGGTTGTTGTGCTGGAGCCTGGAGGCCAGCTTGGTTAAGGTTTGACTTTGAGTCAGCATTTTCAGTGATTTTTCTACGCAGCCGATGGTGTTTGGATTTAAAGTGTAAAGGAAAAAGTCCCTCCTGAAGCAGCGTGCTGCAGTTTAGACTGGCTTGGCGACAGTGTTGAAGTGAGTGACAAGTAACATTTTCAGTAAATTGCTTTGTGTTACAATTAATCAACACCAATTCTGAGCCAAGAGAATGATTTTTTATTTTTTTTTCATTTGGAATGTTGTGTTTTATAGGTTAGGTGTGGAAAATTGGATTTGACTGTAAAGCTCTTTAGCAGAGAATGTAAATAAACTTGACCAAGAAATTATTGCGACAAATTTTAAACTCCCAAATTAAAGCATCGATTAATTCCCGTTAATTAATTAATTAAATGAAATGTCACAAGAATGTATGCTTTAATTTGGGTGCAACATGTTGAAACTTTGTTTGAGAATGTATCTACTTCATTGATTAAATATATGCATGTGTATGAATAGGAATCTTTCTTGTGTCAAATTGTGCGAATTGAGACTGAGTGAGATAGTGAATGTTGGTACATTACAGGGCCGGACTAAGCAAAGAGGAGGGGGGGGGGCGGCGGGGGGGGGCGCGGCGGGGGGGTTGCCAGTGGTGGTCCAGGGGGATGTTCCTCTGCCCCTTGTTGGGGTCAGGGGAAGGGTAGGTCATATTCTGAGATAGGAAAATGGTCGCTCCTTGCATGAAACAGCATAAAATAAACAATAATACATTTTTTTTAAATAAGTGAGGTACATGTTTAGGTTGGGGAGGGGGGAGGTTGCATAACCCCCCCCCCCCCCCCCCCCCCGGTAGCCCTAGTCCGGCCCTGCATTAATTGTCACTGTATGGTGTGTGTGTGTGTCACTGTGACCAAAGATACATATTATTATGCTCTATTTGAGTTCATACAACTTCCAATTCCATTCAAACGTTAACAAAGTGTTGCTTTCTTTCTTTCTTTCTTTATTTGGTGTTTAACGTCGTTTTCAACCATTCAAGGTTATAACAAAGTGTTGCTGGTATGCGACTGAACATGTTCTATTAGGAAAGCAAAGCAAATTCCAGTGTACATAGTGGTCAACATAAAAACAATCAGACGCATCGATGCAAGACATTTATCAAGTGGCTGACAATTGATTTTGAAATGAAAACTGTTTGCAAAATATCTCGTTGTCAAAATTATATTTTGAACAAGTACATAAAGGAATTAGGTTTGAACCATAGCAAAATGAATATGTTTCAATTTTTCATGTTGCAGACTTAAATTTACATGGACTGATGAAAATACAGAACAGGCACTGAACAAGCCATGTGATACAATACTGAACCAAATAGGAAGAGAAGTACATTTTAACGACAGCAGATTTTAACACAAAAAATTGACACCTAAGACAACAATCAAGAAGTTCAAATTCACTTGATCAGATAGGATAGTTTGTACTGCATGAAGAAAGATCATACACAACACACTACAGAGATCCTTCCTGATTGTTCTCAACATTGTATGTTTTCAGCTTTTTCCTCAAACTCCTTTCTTTCCATGTGCATTTCATTTTGTCCAACATTGTATGTTTTCAGCTTTTTCCTCAGTCTTTTCTTTCCATGTACATTTCATTTTGTCCATCATTGTCTTCAGTTTGAGGTGGAGTCTTATTTAAAAAAAACAGAACATTTTGCAAAGTGTCTTCTTGAACAGCTTGTGAAAGATCAAATGAATACAAAGTGTCATAAAAACACACCGGAACAGCATCACTGTTCCTGCATGGTTCAATAAAGTCATCTGCTTTTGCCTGTGTGTTGATGCACAGGTTTCCCAGAAAATATGTTCCATGGACATCAAATCACCAAAGGGAAGTAATCGCTCTTTATGCACAGGACATGTGTAATAGATTAAGCGAGAGTTGTACGGAACCTTTTCTCCTGGCACGAGAGGATGAAAGTCGCTTGTATATTTCAATGCTTGTTATTCTCTCAGGTGCCAGGAGAAAAGGTTTTGTACAACTCTCGCTTACTCTATTACACAGTCATGTCGTAGGAATAAAGAGCACTTACTTCCCTTTGGTTATTTAATATCATCAACGCTTTGCCTCATTCTGTTTAAGATTTCTGCTTTGTGTTGCATGGACAGACACATCTGCAATACATTGGGCTTGACAAAGGTCAGTTTGCCCTTGTTCAGCATGCTTGTCATGTCAGGGGTGGTTTCACTCTTTTCACTGTAGGATTCAGGTGCGCAAGTCAGGGCTTCCAAACACTGCAATTTCTCATCTCTGTACGCACTCTTTTGGAGACACCAAACTCTCTGTTTTAGCTTTTTGGCAACACATCCTCCAACATACTTTGCATTGTCCTCTTCATCCTCTTTGATTTCTAATGCACTTACTGGTTCCCTAGTTTTTCTTCATAGGCCTTTAAGACACCAACAGTATAAACATGTTCAAGGCAATCCAGGCTGAAACTGCAGGGGATATTGTCAACTCAGTAATGCCTGAATGCTGGGTTGAAAAAGCAGAGTAGTACCTGGCCCATGCCTTCTCCTTGGCAGCATTCCCAACCTTGCCTCAGGGAACTAGGCAGTCATGAAGAAGCAGAAGTTTCTCTTCCAGATCTGCACCTAAAACACAGAAAATAAAATATTATAAATAAAACGACACACAAATATAGCAGAAATCAACCCAAGAGTGAAACTGAAGATGTAGATGCATGCACACAATCAAAACCAACAACACACGACAACAACCAAAAACTACACTTTACATGAATGGATGTGAACATATTAAATTTTGTATTCCATTTGTCGTTATAGAACGTGTTGACAAACCACTTTCATGAATCCTTATCATGTCTTTCAACTATGACATGTGCTATCAATGATCCTAAAAAACACATGAAATATTGTAGTGGCAGGCATGTACCTAAAATATTTGTAAACAGTAGCCTCTCTGTGCAACGAAGCAGTATTTTTGCTCGAAAACTATGAATGAAAGTGATCTTTCAGGTACTGGGACTTTGCAAGCTGATATTTTTTATATCGCCTTACTCAAAAACTTACTTTTCAATTACTGAATTGGTCGACAAGCCCTCTGAGCTCCGGTGAAAGGCAGTTGTCATTCTTGATAGATGCACAAGCGTTCTGCAATAAAGCATGCAATTTAGAAGTGACAATGAATTTAAAAACAACAGAAGACATCAAGCATATATCAAAACAGAATTATGCTGGAGGGGAAAGAAAACAAATATATTGCACTGATCTTTTTGATGTGTTGATCTGACTTCAGTTCCTGCACCATTTTTAACTTCCATGCATGATGTACATTCAAATCAATCAATGGTTCAGTTATAATATATCACTTATCGGTTATTTCTTGAATATCTGTTGTTCCAGTTCTAAATTTTCATAGTCTTTTACATAGATCTGTCAATATATTTACTTACTTTTGGCAATTCTTGGAGTTTCTTTTGTGGTGATGCTGTCATCTTTTCAGCGATTGAGATGTCGGTACTTTCCCCCTGAAAAAACAACAACCATGGAATAGAAAGGGTATCTATAAATCTACAGCCGAATTTCTAACATTCAGAAATTGTTCTGTTGCAAATTTGTCGGTTCGCTGAGCTAAAATAGTGGCCGATGTGAGCGAGAATTCTGCAGAAAAACGATCTGCTGATCAGCTTGCGTGCACAGCTTCGGATTTACCAGTGTGTCAGATGCTCTCGCGTTTCAAGTGTTAAAAACAAAAATAATGACGTGCTGTCCACAATCAATCTTTATTGTTGATTCACATGACTCATTTCAATCATCAGCAATGATCTTTTTGTATTGCTTTGTTTGCTTTTCACATACCTCAGCCACAAACTCCACCTCCCCTTCGAAATTCTCCTTCTTCTCCATGTGTTGAAAGACTGCACCGGAAGTAAAGTTACTGTCAAAACCTCTCGCAGCCGCAGACGGGAGTTCGAAACAGGGCCAGCGTTGGCGCGCGCGCAGAGTTGGCGATCCTGTCAAGGGATATCTATGGGCAGACAGACCAGAGAAATTCTCGCCAACGTGCTACCAATAACCGCCCGCGCATGCCACCAAAAAAGTGTTATTGGAGTACCATTCGACAGGATCGATGAACAGGCCTAAGGCCTTAAACATCGCAAGTTCAAGTTCAAGTTCAAGTTCAAGAAATGAACACACACTCAGGCACTGGGTCTGTTCAGTATGTGTCAATACATTATTTGTTTTGTGTCTATTCCTTTCTCATTTGTGACCCTCCACCACGAAATGAGTCGCATGTCACCTCGCGCTGTTCTGCGCTAGGCTTAATATAAGTCCGGAGAGTGTCTGGTAACAGTGTGAGGGTCACCTTAGTCACAGGCTTATAACTCAAACAGTTTTCGCTCTTTTCTAAAACGGTTTTCACCACTGGATAGAGCATACACAATTCTTTAGGAAAATGTAAAAATATGAAAATCATGCAAAGGTGACATGCGACTCAATCCGTGGTGGAGGGTCACATTTGGCAATTTTGTGCAAAACGACGTTAGGGGGGAAATCGATCTGATTGCTTGTTTAAGCATGGTGTCTGAAAAGCTTGTAAATCGAAAGATTGTAAAACTGTTTTGTTGAAGCTAGGTTGGTTTAAATGAGTATTTTGATATGCTTTAGTGTGTTAAATTCATAGCTCAGAATTGTGTTAAATTCATAGCTCAGAATTGTGTTAAATTCATAGCTCAGAATTCAGGGGCATTCTTTACTTATTTTTGATTGTACGGTGTACAAGCCAAAGAACATTATTTTGTCGTGAAATTAATTGACGGATTGAGCTCCAAACTTTAGCATAATTGATTAATTTGGTTGTTTGATCAATGAAAATGACGCCGGAAAGCTTACGTTTTCAACCAAGCGACATCATATATATATACACAACAGATAACTTTATATCCCCTGTCGGAATTCACGGATAATCATAATTCCGTCTTTGAGTTTGAGGCATGTAAACGAAATGCATTTGTACACAAAGATACAGTTCATTCCGTGACATCAAAGGGATCTAAAAATGAATTGTTATACTTACAAGTGCAGGTTCTGCAAATTTGGAGGCTTAGATGCCTCTGAATTCTGAGCTATGAATTTAACACTAAAGTTCAAGATTACCGCTAATTGCTATTGTGGGATGTTGACTTGTGTGTTTTGGAAAATATGATATGTAGCTCTAAGTGTTCCAAAGTGGTGTCGAAAACGCCGGAGTGTATACAGGACTATGCAGACCTGCCTACCCTTACGATTTGGGCGTAATTTACTGCAAATTTTTTTCCAAACTACGCCACTACGCTTTCCGCGATGGAAATATGATTTTTAGGAAACCGAAAGTGTGGCGTCAATCTATATTCCCGTTACTACGTTACTATTTTTAGAAGGTCTCTGCACGTTACTATTTTTAGAAGGTCTCCAGTGTTTTGCGCGTTTATCTCCTTTCCTTCGTGCGCCGGCAAAGCCGGCGTACACCCGGTCCCAGGCGCAGCCTGGTATTCGGCTCTACTTCTTCCCGGCGAAGCCGGTACCCGGCGAAGCGGGTAATCATCTAGTATATATGTTTTTGGAATCAGGAACGGACAAGGAATAAGATGAAATTGTTTTTAAATCGATTTCGGAAATTTAATTTTAATCATAATTTTTATATTTTTAATTTTCAGAGCTTGTTTTTAATCCGAATATAACATATTTATATGTTTTTGGAATCAGAAAATGATGGATCGTTTCATAAAAAAATAATTTTAATTACAATTTTCAGATCAATCAATTTTATTGAAAAATGAGGGTGTGACAGTTCCGCCTCAACTTTTACAAAAAGCCGGATATGACGTCATCAAAGACATTTATCGAAAAAATGAAAAAAAACGTCTGGGGATATCATATCCAGGAACTCTCATGTTAAATTTTATAAAGTTCGGTCCAGTTGTTTACCAAAGTCATTAATTAATTTTTAAGCCTCCAAGCTGAAATGCAATACCAAAGTCCGGCCTTCGTCGAAGATTGGTTGGCCTAAATTTCAATCAATTTTATTGAAAAATGAGGGTGTGACAATTCCGCCTCAACTTTTACAAAAAGCCGGATATGACGTCATCAAAGACATTTATCGAAAAAATAAAAAAAACGTCTGGGGATATCATATCCAGGAACTCTCATGTTAAATTTTTATAAAGTTCGGTCCAGTAGTTTACTCTGAATCACTCTACACACACACACACAGACAGACAGACACATACACCACGACCCTCGTCTCGATTCCCCCTCTATGTTAAAACAAAACTTGACTGAATGTAAAAAGGAGAAAAAGCCTAACGGTTTTGAGATTTGTGTTTCTGCAACTGTTTTGACATGTGCAAGTTATCCAGAGAGGGTGAATACAGCGAATACAACTTTTTTGAGTGCTCTAGCGCCGTTAGTTTGTCAGAACAGGAGGTGGTCCATATTAAGAGCCCTTCCCCTACAAGGTAGTTTAGGTACATGTACACATTCACAACATGCAATATTCACTCAAGCTCACTGTAAAGTCAACACTTTTTGATCGGTGAATGCAAAATATATTCAGAATGCAAAATGAATGCAACAAAAAGCAACTTCCGGATTCACAAGTCAATCATAACCAACATGTGATCGGACACATACACACAGCTGAACACTGGTCAAATAATTAAAACTTGAAAACTTTGTCAAATCACTTAAAGGTGGTCGTCTACATTTTTGCTTTTTTTCAATAATCTTATGGTTAGATTTCGCTAAAAAGTTATGTCAGATGATGCATGAACCATGGGGAAAAAAGTTATAGAAAAAAAATATATGTAAAAAAAGATTTTATTTTTGGGTAGCGTGACTCACGCTTCCAATATTTTGTTTTCTGTTTGCTGAGAACATGTGCTTTCCCTAAAAATACTGACCAATCAAATTCATGTCACAATGCTTATAGCCACGCCCAAACAAGTGCAGCAACAGTTTGACACTGGAGCGCTGTCCACGCTTTTTTTTAAGTGCACGAAATGCACGGGATTTGAGAGGAGTTTTGCGCTTGGCATTTTTCAAATAAGGATATCCTACTAGGAGTACTACGCTGGAATACTACAATGAATTTTCAAACGGCTACACTGGCTTCCTCTTTCCTGATCGAAAGGGGGTGTATTGTTGATATTTGTAGATAATAGACTCTGCATTTTAATGGTCAAATGGCGATTTCGGTATAAAAATGTAGACAAGGACCTTTAAAATTAACACAAATAAAGGGTGGATTTTGGTTATATGTAATTTTTCTTTACACAAAATCAATAAATCGTGTCGATTTTCACGAATCACAGACAAAGCATGCATTGCAAGCAATTTTTTAAATATTTTTTTAGACTTAGTAGACTTTCTGAACCTCAAAATCGATCTTTGGCGGCCATCTTACATTTACTGCGAACTGTACGACCGTTTGACTGACCGATACCGAATTGACACAAGGATAATAACGTACATCTCGCATCACTTTTCCAAGCGAAATGAAAGAAGTTGGCAGCTCCGTCGAGCCCATTTTTGGTCTCATTAAACACTGCATTCATTTTCTGCCTGATTTGTATGAAGGTTTTACCTGTCGCGCAGGTGTTCGGAGTACAGTTCTTACAAAACTGAAAGCACCCAAAATCGCGTAACGCTTTTCTCTCCAGAATGACTAGGTAAGGTTGGAATCAGAAGTCTGTTATTCATTGCTTACGGCATAAATTTGACACCATGTTATACCAAAACGTTCGTCCATTTATCCTCTTTCATCCAACACAGAAATGTTCTTTGCAAAAAAAGTTTATTAGAAGCAGGAGCCTGCCAAATAATTCAAGCGGGCTCTTTCCTTCTTTCTACGCCATGACAGATTCTTGGCCATATACTGAGGGGCGCGTGCCATGTTTGTAGTTTGTGAAAACAAAACACTTTTGAAAGACAAGACCACGACTTTTTTACCTTGAAAAATTGAAAATGGCTGTTCAGATGTTCCTGTGGCGGCTGTGCTATTTTGGTGGTTGTGATGTTGTGTGGGAAGAATTACCATAACGACCAGCTGCCATGGAATTTTTTTTAATTTTTACTGCAAGTGCAAGCAGAATAACCATTGCACCATTTCATCCTCGTTTTCTTCAAATACATGTACCACATTTTTTGTTCTTTTTCTACAGTAACGCCGTGAACAGTGGGGAACCATCAAGGCCTTCACTAGTGACCAGACAGGTACATGCAGAAGCTTCTCACTGCAGCATGGAGGAAGGAGACACAGCAATTCTGTCTGACATCAAGATAGAGATTGATGTCGCAGAAGAGACACCGCAGTACTGGCACATGACGGAACCAGAGCCATACGGTAAGGTTATAAACCAAACCTCTCTAACACTAACACTGTAATCAATGACTATAAGACTTTTGTTTCCTTCTACTTTAGTGCCAGAAAACACAGAAACAAAGCGTGTCTAGACCAAAACGACGAGATGTATCAAATTTGTAAGCGATGTTTTTAAAGCAGAAACAGGGCTATTCGCTGTATTTTTTTACCACGAAGGTCCCGTTGCTGTCGATTTATTTATTGCTACTAACAGCACAGTCATTGTCACATACTATGCAGAAACCATTTTACCCAAACTTATTCACGAGTTCCGCAGTCAGCGACCAAACTGCGAAACCCAGACTGCCCTAATTTTTCATGAAAATGTCAGTCTCCATGAAAGAAGGGCCGTAACTCCATTCCTAAAAGACCAAATGATCTTATGTTTGCCTCACACTGTCTTCAGACCTGAGTACACCCCTTGAGATTGCTGAACATACCCTCTTTGAACATCAGACGTTTTGCGAACAAGATTCACTGCACCCAGGACCTACAAAAAAGCCGTCAAATCAGAGCTGAAAAGCAACCCCAAAATAAGGTCACCTTAAGTCCTCTTCTGATTGGCTTAGACACTTGTGACTCTGCATCGATATTGGAGGAGAGTAGTTCTAATGACTGCTGTAATTTGAGCCAGATACGCCAAACGGTCTCTGCGAAAATCACATTTGATCCTTTTCTTTGGATCATACCTTGTATAAGACGTAGTGGCTATACAGTAGAACAGATTTTATCCTACATACGTGAGGGAGACTATGCCTCACATGCCGAACTCCGACAATAACGCCAGATTCCTTCTGCTGTACTGAGATTTAGAAAATTGCTGCCGTTTTTTCGAAGCCAAAGGTAATATTTGACTAGAGCTGACTTGACGTCACTGATTGCAGTTGCACACAATACGCTAACGACTGCGGTAGGCTAGAATAAACTATTGAAGCGCCTGTATGGTTTACATATGTGCTAATTAGCCACGCAAGAGACCTGTATGCATCATAAAATGGTGTTGAAGGCCTTACAAAATGTTTCGTCGGGTTTTTGTATTGTATTGTATACCCCTAATCCCGGTTGCGGCCGCCTGGTGGGTTAAGTGTGGAGATTTTTCCGATCTCCCAGGTCAACTTATGTGCAGACCTGCTAGTGGCTTATCCCCCTTTGTGTGTACACGCAAGCCAAAGACCAAGTGCGCACGGAAAAGATCCTGTAATCCATGTCAGAGTTCGGTGGGTTATAGAAACACAAAAATACCCAGCATGCTTCCTCTGAAAGCGGCGTATGGCTGCCTAAATGGCGGGGTAAAAACGGTCATACATGTAAAATTCCACTCGTGCAAAAACACGAGTGTACATGGGAGTTTCAGCCCACGAATGAAGAAGAAGAATAAGTTAATCTCAAATACCGGTAGATGCAAAGCTAAGTCTCCCCCCCCCCCTCCGAACACACACACAGAAGTACAAAACAATCACAAAGGAGATGCATTTATTACTGTAATAGATACCAGAGACTACAGAGTACATAGAGACGCTTCATCCTTCTTTGCACTGCGGTGCGCAAGTGAGACCGGCCGCCAGCGCGCGGGAAAAGAGCAACTCCCTGCCGCACAAGGAAGTTCGCGTATAGCGGCTGCTGTCGGCTGTGTTTATATATCACGTTTGTATTGATCTATCTGTTCTGTCCGGCTGACAGTGCTGCAAAAAGTAACTGAATGAAAAAATATGTTTGGTTTGTGAACATCCTTTTTAAATGACCATATAAACACCGCAGAAAATGGTGTAGATTGAAATTAAATCAAATTTACTTAGGCAATACCCGCTGCATCGCTGTAGTTATGCAAACATGATTTAAATCAGTGTCTTTTCGTGAACTAACCGTCGTTATTTTTGTGTGTTCTAGTCGAATACATATAGGTTACACACTCCGAGTTCTGATTATCTTGCATATTTTCCCGAGGGTCGATTTTCAGGTATTACCGAGCCTTTGACGAGGTAATACCTGAAAATCGACCAGAGGGAAAATATGCAAGATATTCAGGACGAGGTGTGTAAGCTATTTATCCCATTACTCCGACGTTTTCATTGAAAACACTTACTTTTTCCACTAAAACCTGCCCGTGCCTGTTTTCAGCTTACCAAAAGCCTCCGCAGTCGAAATTCATGTCAATGAATTCATGCGCAAAGCTAGTTCCCATTTGTCAGCATAATGGACGGCGTCATTCGACTTGTATGTGGACATTCAGTCATGAATTCATATTGCTTATAAAAAGGTCTGCTATCTGCTTTTACATTTTGAAAGTCATTTTAAAATATCCCTGTGTATATTTGACATCGGCTTTCGTTATACTCAATTCGGCATACCGGGTTTATATTTTTACCAGAATTGCGCACGATAATGGCAGCGCAACAAATTCAGTTCGGGCCGTGCTGGTTTGATCGTTGACCCAAGTCAGTGCGCATGCAGTGTTACTGTTGGTCAGTCGGGGATAGAAATGTTGGCTGTCATCGCGCTGTTCTGTTTCGGTTTTCACACGTGGATCACTTACATATTCAGTCGCCGGGTTTAGGTGAGCTAAAGCTTTGTTGTAGACGTTAAGCAATAAAGCTTGGAAGTTGTGTGTCGGCACTGAGAGTCGGTCGCAGTACATTCGCTTTCTATTTTGTCCCGGTCTTGAGTTTGAACACCTAAGGTTGGCAACATCTAACACCTCACATCCTCTTCTCTTCCCCATATATCTTAACTGTATCTCCAACTTCTTTTCGTCTTCTTCTTTTCATTTTAATGCCACTCCCTCATTTGTTGCTGAACCCCGCAGTTTACTCGACTCGGATTCACACAAGCCCGTCTAGCAGACGACAGTTCGAACAGTCTTGAACAGCACGGTTGTAAGCAGATTCAGCTATCAATTGAAGCAATACACTTAAAGGCAAAGCAAATAACCAAATGAGAAAACCTAACGTTTGATTTGACTTCATGGTGACTCTTCTGATAATGTTTTTGGCGTTGGAATGGATCTGAACGGGTTCCCAGCTACGACAACTTTTCCAGAGTTATGCACCGCAGGCATGCCTTCGACAATCAATGTCAGTTTCAGATTGAGTTTTCGAACTACCAGGTGACTGGGGTGTTTTGATTGCTCTCTCTCTCTCTCTCTCTCTCTCTCTCTCTCTCTCTCTCTCTCTCTCTCTCTCTCTCTCTCTCTCTCTCTCTCTCTCTCTCTCTCTCTCTCTCTCACGGTTCTGTGTAGATGGCTGTCTGTGTAAAAATTAGGGAGTATCGTCCCTTGATCCCACTCGCGATACTCGTTGAACATGCCTTTGACCATGCAGTCGCTTCAGCCAGCGAAATATCTCGACTCCGCTCTTTAAATCCATGCAGAATGTGCGTATCGTATGAAGTATTCTTTATTTTCTCAATATTAATAATAATAATAATAATAACATTTATATAGCGCTAAATCAAAAACTTTTGTTAAAAAGGCTTGCTCTAAGCGCTTGACATCTAAACTAAAACGTCATTCACACTCTTTACAATGATGTACAAGAACTTCATGTCACACTCAATATTGACACATGTAGGCCTGTACCTATACGTGATTTTGACTTTGACACCATAAAGTATTTCAGTCGTATGTTGAAAAAAGTAGTCCATCTGTAAACTCTGAATATGCAGATGACCTCTATAAATTATTCAATTGTACTCTGGAATCAAAGACAATGACAGTTGAGATCGAAACTCGGTTGTGATGGGTAATTCAGATGGTTGCGATGGATAATTCAGAATAATCACCTCCTCAGCTAACAGAGACAAAGAGACAGGCCATGGGATAAAAATACATACTGTATACATGGTCAGTTAAGCCTGAGAAAAAATTTTCAGGAATAAATCGTTAACAAAATATTTCACGGTTAAATCGGTAACTAAGGCATTTAGTCAACTTTGCGTCGTCCCAGCACCTCAAACTGATATGGGTAGTCGATTGCACGGAGCTAAGAAATTATCATGTAAGAAAAACTGTACACTACAGCAACTTAAACAACATTCTTGTGACCAAGCTGACTTTAATTAAAGAATCTTGATTGATCGATGATTGTCTTATTTCTTATTTCTTGTTCAGAAAGCTCTCTCTCTCTCTCTCTCTTTCTCTTTCTCTTTCTCTCTCTCTCTCTCTCTTTCTCTCTCTCTTTCTCTCTCTCTCTCTCTTTCTCTCTCTCTTTCTCTTTCTCTCTCTCTTTCTCTCTCTCTCTCTCTCTCTCTCTCTCTTTAAGTCAGTTACACACACACACACACACACACACACACACACACACACACACCCACACAAAGACCATGCCCCGCTGTGTTTTTTTTATGGTGCGGCTATGGTTGTGCTGCACGATATCGCTACTGCTGTGGAAAGCGAAAGTAGGTTTTTACATGTGTCCGCGTGGTGGCGCCACAGGGCTTCCTGTTTCAATTTTCAGCGCTGTATGAAGCGTCTCTGTGTACTCTACTGTCTCTGTAGATACTAATTTGCATCACCTATATCACTTGCATTCCTTTCAGTGCCGAACAGGGAGGTCAAAACAGCTACCATGACTGCAGTGCAGTCATTGGGCGGAAAAGCTGCAGTCAACACAGCTACCATGCCTACAGTGCAGTCATTGGGCAGAACAGCTGCAGTCAACACATCTACCATGTCTACAGTGCAGTCATTGGACGGAAAAGCTGCAGTCAACACAGCTACCATGCCTACAGTGCAGTCATTGGACGGAAAAGCTGCAGTCAACACATCTACCATGCCTACAGTGCAATCATTGGGCAGAACAGCTGCAGTCAACACATCTACCATGCCTACAGTGCAGTCATTGGACGGAAAAGCTGCAGTCAACACAGCTACCATGCCAAAAGCTGCAGTTAATGGGCACAGCGATGCCTGGCTCAAACCAGAGATTCAGACACCAGAAATACAGACTGCAGTTGACAATTGCAGTCATACTTGGCTGAAACAAGAGATACAGACACCAGAAACAGGGACTGCAGTCAACTCTCACAGTGATATTTGGCTGAAACAAGAGATACAGACACCAAAGACACAGACTGTAGTCAACTCTCACAGTGATACCTGGCTGAAACAAGAGATACAGACACCAGAAACACGGACTGCAGTCGACACTCATAGCGATACCTGGCTGAAACAAGAGATACAGACACCAGAAATACAGACTGCAGTCGACACTCATAGCGATACCTGGCTGAAACAAGAGATACAGACACCAAAAACACAGACTGTAGTCAACACTCATAGCGGTACCTGGCTGAAACAAGAGATACAGACACCAGAAACACAGACTGCAGTGAACACTCATGGTGACCCCTGGCTGAAACAAGAGATACAGACACCAGAAACACAGACTGCAGTCGACACTCATTGTGATACCTGGCTGAAACGAGAGAGATGGATAACAGAAACTCAAAGCATGGGTAGATTAGAACTAAATGAGAGACGTGAACCAGATCCAGTTCCAATGTCTGACACCACATTCCCGTGTTCAGGTCGCAAGAATCAGCAGGTTGTGATTACAACACATACAAGGCAGAAAAGGCATGCATGCAATGAGTGTGGTGCCAGGTTTTTACGGTCTGGTGATTTGAAGCAACACATATTAACACATACAGGGGAGAAAAAGCATGCATGCAATGAGTGTGGTGCCAGGTTTTTACGGTCTGGTTCTTTGAAGCAACACATGTTAACACATACAGGGGAGAAAAAGTATGAGTGTACTGAGTGTGATGCTAGTTTCAAACTGTCTTCTTATTTGAAGCGACACATGTTAACACATACAGGGGAGAAAAACCATGCATGCAATGACTGTGGTGCCAAGTTTTTACGGCCTGGTCAGGTGAAGCGACACATGTCAAGACATACGGGAGAGAAAAAGTATGATACGAGAGAGAAAAAGTATGAGTGTACTGAGTGTGATGCTAGTTTCAAACTGTCTTCTTATTTGAAGAAACACATGTTAACACATACAGGAGAGAAAAACCATGCATGCAATGAGTGTGGTGCCATGTTTGTACGGCCTGGTGATTTGAAGCAACACATAGTAACACATACAAGGGAGAAAAAGCATGCATGCAATGAGTGTGGTGCCAGGTTTTTATGGTCTGATTCTTTGAAGCAACACATGTTAACACATACAGGGGAGAAAAAGTATGAGTGTACTGAGTGTGATGCTAGTTTCAAACTGTCTTCTTATTTGAAGCGACACATGTTAACACATACAGGGGAGAAAAAGCATGCATGCAATGAGTGTAGTGCCATGTTTTTACGGTCAGGTGATTTGAAGCAACACATGGTAACACATACAAGGGAGAAAAAGCATGCATGCAATGAGTGTGGTGCCATGTTTTTACGGTCTGGTCAGTTGAAGCAACACATGTTAACACATACAGGGGAGAAAAAGCATGCATGCAATGAGTGTAGTGCCATGTTTTTACGGTCTGGTGATTTGAAGCAACACATGGTAACACATACAGGGGAGAAAAAGCATGCATGCAATGAGTGTGGTGCTAGGTTTTTACGGTCTGGTAATTTGAAGCGACATATGTTAACACATACAGGAGAGAAAAAGCATTTCGGTACGGAGTGTAATGCCAGGTTTTAGAGAAGCATCGATGTTGTTGCCGTTTTCTGATAGGGGTCAAGCTCAGTTGGCGTTCTTTAATATCAGATTTTTGTCAAATTTTATACCAATTTGCATTTGGGAAAGCTTTTGAAGAGAATTGGGGTGAGAACCAAAAGGTCGAGGACATTTGGTTAAGAGTCAAGAGGTCGAGGGTGACAAAAGGTCAACGGCGAAATGTCTAAAGGACAAAAGGTGGAGGATTGAAAAAAGGTCGAGGATTAACACATTTTATTTTATTGTCAGTGTCCATTTGTGAAGAAAATTCTGCTTCAAGTGCCTATTCGATTTTATTTTCTGTGATTTGCAGAGCTCCATTCTGTGTCTGTGTCCCTGTCCGAATGTCACTTTCTCTCCGCTTGGAAATGCTTTTAAAGTTGGAATATGGAAGAAAAAGAAGAGAAAACAAGTCGAGCTTTATAGCGTATCAGTGACATGTTTCACCAAACAATCTGAGTATCGAGCTGTGGGGTGTTCACCGTTGACCACACTACGCTTCATTTACCGACAAAGCCGTGGGTCCGTGAACAGAAACAAACACACGTCACTCAATGCACTGTTAGTACGAACACTGTTCTGAATAACTAAAAACAAGGCGCGTAAGGCAAAATTACTACATTTAGTCAAGCTGTTGAACTCACGTGATGAAACTGAACGCACGTTATTTATTCACTAAGACAGTACAGCTTCGTCAATCCCCGCGTGAAGGAAATCGCTCACTGGCCTTCCACGTGCAAAACGTAGTGATATTGACACGCCAGATTAGCGCGGTAGCATATTGTGCTAAGCAGGAAAGCGCGCTTTTCTGTATTCTTGTTTACTTTCTGAGCTTGTTTTGAATACAACCTATCGTATCTATATGTTTTTGGAGTCAGGAAATGATCACGAATAAGATGACATCATTTTTGGATCGATTTCTTACATTTTAATCCTAAGACTAATTATTCTATTTTCGTTAATTGTGATCACATTTTAAGAGTAAACATGACATAAGTATATATATTTTTAGATTCAGAATGTGATGAAGAATACGATGCAATCAATTTTAAATCTGTTTGCAAAAAATCGATTTTAATGACAACTTTAATTAGCAAACTCATTGATTACATTTTAAGCCTCCAAGCTGAAATGCAATACCAAAGTCCGGGCTTCGTCGAAGATTACTTGACCCAAATTTCAACACATTTGGTTGAAAAATGAGAGCATGACAGTGCCGCCTCAACTTTCACGAAAAGCCGGATATGACGTCATCAAAGACATTTATCAAAAAAATGAAAAAAACGTCTGGGGATATCATACCCAGGAACTCTCTAAAATTTCATAAAGATCGGTCCAGTAGTTTACTCTGAATCGCTCTACACACACACACACACACACACACACACACACACACACACACACACACACACACACACACACACACACACACACACACACACACACACCACCACCACCACCACGACCCTCGTCTCGATTCCCCCCTCTACGTTAAAACATTGAGTCAAAACTTGACTAAAGGTAAAAAGAACACACAATTTATAAAATGCACAATAGGCACACAAAGCAGCGTTTTCTTCAATCCCCCCGCGGGTTAGGGGGTGTCCCATATTGGGACGAGAAAGAATTTACCCGATGCTCCCCAGCATGTCGTAAGAGGCGACTAACGGATTCTGTTTCTCCTTTTTTCCTTGTTAAGTGTTTCTTGAATAGAATATAGTCCATTTTTGTAAAGATTTTAGTCAAGCAGTACCCCCCGCGGGTAAGGGGGAGTCCCATATTGGTTGGGACTAGAAAGAATTTACCCGATGCTACCCAGCATGTCGTAAGAGGCGACTAATGGTTCTGTTTCTTCTCTTCTTTTGTCTTATTTCTGCCTTACCAGTCCTTTCACCTATATTTCCTTCCAAGAAAACTCTCCCTACTATTCCCTGCAGTTTTCCAATTCTTTTCTTGTTGTCTTATTTCTACCTGACTGGATCCATCACCTTTATTTCACTTACCAAAAGTCTTCTTTTCCACATCCTTATTTCTCTGCACCCCGCATGTCGTCTGAGGCGACTAACGGATTCTGTTTCTCCTTTAACCCTTGTTAAGTGGTTCTTGTATAGAATATAGTCAATGTTTGTAAAGATTTTAGTCAAGCAGTATGTAAGAAATGTTTTGTCCTTTGTACTGGAAACTTGCATTCTCCCAGTAAGGTCATATATTGTACTACGTTGCAAGCCCCTGGAGCAATTTTTTGATTAGTGCTTTTGTGAACAAGAAACACTTAACAAGTGGCTCTATCCCATCTCCCCCCTTTCCCCTATCCCATCTCCCCCCTTTCCCTCGTCGCGATATAACCTTCGTGGTTGAAAACTACGTTAAACACCAAATAAATAAAGAAAGATAGCTCCTTGTTCATATATAGGAATATACATACATGTATACAAGGTAATATATTGTACTACGTTGCAAGCCCCTGGAGCAAATTTTTGATTAGTGCTTTTGTGAACAAGAAACAATTGACAAGTGGCTCTATCCCATCTCCCCCCTTCCCTCCATCGCGATATGACCTTGAATGGTTGAAAACGACGTTAAACACCAAATAAAGAAAGAAAGAAAGAAAGCTGGGAAGAAATGCGTAGTCAGTGAAGACTCTTGTGAAAATGTACAACTATTATTTGTCAACTGTTGTAATGAGTGCTGGGAAGAAATGCGTAGTCGGTGAAGACTCTTGTGAAAATGTACTACTATTATGTGTCAACTGTTGTAATGAGAGCTGGGAAGAAATGCGTAGTCAGGGAAGACTCTTGTGAAAATGTACAACTATTATGTGTCAACTGTTGTAATGAGAGCTGGGAAGAAATGCGTATATAGTCAGTGAAGACTTGTGAAAATGTACAACTATTATGTGTTAACTGTTGTAATGAGAGCTGGGAAGAAATGCGTAGTCAGTGAAGACTCTTCTGAAAATGTGCAACTATTATGTGTTAACTGTTGTAATGAGTGCTGGGAAGAAATGCGTAGTCGGTGAAGACTCTTGTGAAAATATACAATTCTGTATGTCCACTGTTGTGTGTAACTGTTCTGATGTGAAGCAGTATGTAACTTGCTTTTGTAATCCTGCAAGAATCCTAAAACACACAAAAAGTCATATTATAAATCCTGGTTTGAACTCGGACCTGAGAGCAAAACCATTGCTTTAAGCTACACGTATTGGTTCAAACATCTACACCAAAATGATCAATGTACAATGCACAAGTATTGAAATTAGGAACTGGAACACACTCACACACACACACACACACACACACACACACACACACACACACACACACACACACACACACACACACACACACACACACACACACTGCTGTGAGAATGCGGCCACCTTTACACTCTCTCTCTCTCTCTCTCTCTCTCTCTCTCTCTCTCTCTCTCTCTCTCTCTCTCTCTCTCTCTCTCTCTCTCTCTCTCTCTGTAATGCATGTACTGAATTTCATAGGTTTTTGTTTTTACTGACGTAAATTCTTCATGTGTGCATGCACACATACGCACACACACACACACAAACACACACACACAAACACACATACCTTATCAGTTTAACAGGTGAAGCCAGATTTTATCCTTAGCGGATTATGACTTTATTTAGTTATTCTGCACAAAAGCAGAACTATTGGAGAGAAAACAATTTTTCTGTAGCATTTCTGCAAAATGTCATCATCCGCCGAGTATCGTTTTTTTCTGCAGCAAAACAGCTTTTCTGCAGCATTATTGCGATTAACTTTTTTCTTCGGAATAATCTGTGACAATTTTCAAGTTCTGGAGAAAAACCAATGATCTTGTAAAGTAGCTTTTGTACCCGTCTCCCCCCCCCCCCCCCCCCCCCCCGGGATATAATAGCTTGCTCCACAGTGGACCAATCAGAAGGCGTGTCAGTGGTCATTTACTCCCATTCACTGGGCACTCGTGCGGAATGTCTTCTGTGTGATGCTACCGGTGCAAATGATACAACATAAAGTGAAAGTTTCAATACAGATGGTTATTTCTCCTCTGTTCAAGTTCAAGTTTTATTAGTCCATAACCCATGGGGGCATTTTGAACAATAAATACAATCAATACAATCATGATACTGTATATGCTAATATAGTAAATAAATGAAAAAAAAGAAAAAAAAGTATTTTTATGAAAAACTGTTACAAATTCTATTAATAAAGTCCAAAATATTCCTTAACAATGTCTTTTTCTTAATAGCAAACAACTTTTTAAATTTAAGTGCATTAGGTTTTTTCCAATAGTAAGGTGGTAACAACTCAGCTCTTTCTTCTTTGAAAAATTCACAGACAAATAAATGATGAAATTCATCACCTATGTCTTGTGATACACATTTAGTGCAAATTCTTTCTGGTCTCGGGATATTAAGATAACGTTCTTTCTGTACAGGCAAATTGTTGTTTAATGTTCTAAATTTCTTCATTGAAACACATTGCTGATATGGCAGGTGTGTGACATAGTCTTCACATGCAAAAATATCTTTAAACATTCGATAATTCCAAAACATATTTTTTGTTACATTTAGTCAAGTTATGACTAAATGTTTTAACGTAGAGGGGGGAATCGAGACGAGGGTCGTGGTGTATGTGTGTCTGTGTGTGTGTGCGTGTGTGTGTGTGTGTAGAGTGATTCAGAGTAAACTACTGGACCGATCTTTATGAAATTTGACATGAGAGTTCCTGGGTATAATATCCCCGGACGTTTTTTTCATTTTTGCGATAAATGTCTTTGATGACGTCATATCCGGCTTTTTGTAAAAGTTGAGGCGGCACTGTCACACCCTCATTTTGGTTTAAACAAAGTTTTATTCAGGATTTCTTCACACCCTCATTTTAAATCAAATTGAGTGAAATTTTGGCCAAGCAATCTTCGACGAAGGCCGGACTTCGGTATTGCATTTCAGCTTGGTGGCTTAAAAATTAATTAATGACTTTGGTCATTAAAAATCTGAAAATTGTAAAAAAAAAAAAAATTTTTTTTTAAACGATCCAAATTTACGTTCATCTTATTCTTCATCATTTCCTGATTCCAAAAACATATAAATATGTTATATTTGGATTAAAAACAAGCTCTGAAAATTAAAAATATAAAAATTATGATCAAAATTAAATTTTCGAAATCAATTTAAAAATACTTTCATCTGATTCCTTGTCGGTTCCTGATTCAAAAAACATATAGATATGATATATGTTTGGATTAAAAACACGCTCAGAAAGTTAAAACGAAGAGATCGAGGTACAGAAAAGCGTGCTATCCTTCTCAGCGCAAGTACTACCCCGCTCTTCTTATCAACTGATTTCACTGCCTTTGCCACGAGCGGTGGACTGACGATGCTACGAGTATACGGTCTTGCTGACAAATTGCATTGCGTTCAGTTTCATTCTGTGAGTTCGACAGCTTGATTAAATGTTGTATTTTCGCCTTACGCGACTTGTTCCAATTTCTGTAAACCATTTATGGATATACTGGTCATACAGGCTTCTTTTTACTTTCTTTTTAAACCATGCGCTTTAGTATTGACAGCACATGTGTGTGTGTGATTGTGTGTGTGTATGTACAAAATCATGAGTGGACTGGTCGAGGTCAGTAGACACCGGTCACAAGATCCACCAGGGGGCAGTGCACACCACCGACCAGACTAGGCCGACAGTCTCGCACTGACTCCCACAGAACCATTTCTTTTTTGCGTCTGCGATCCGCCTCTGGAACAACATCCCCCACTCAATCAATCAATCAATATGAAGCTTATATAGCGCGTATTCCGTGGGTACAGTTCTGAGCGCTTGTCGAAGAGTTGTCAACACAGGACTAACAAAGAAACTAACATCTACAGACGGACACGAACCCTATCACACACTAGCAAACCCTGATAAACATACAACAAACAACTGTTTAACAACAATGTACACATCAATAGCTAGGTCCAAACAAAATAATATTAAACACAAAGAAAACACCTCTCACAGAGCACAGCACAAGAATGTCTTTTGGGGCACAACACATCACGTCGAACATGAAAGTCGCAGCCAGCTACGGGAAGAACTGAGTCTTCAACCTACTCTTGAGAGGGGCCCTGGCGAAGCTCAAGCGGCAGGGAGTTCCAGACGGAGGGGCCCGCGGAGGGGAATGCACGCTGACCAGCAGATGCGAGTTTCGAGCGAGGGATGTGAAGGCGGTGTGGGTCAGCAGCAGAACGATGGGGACGGTCGGAGGGCTGGGTGTACAGGTCCAGGGAGGATTGAAGGTACTCGGGAGCAGAGTCGTTGAGACACTTGTAGACCAGAGTGGACAGTTTGTAGGAGATTCGGGTGTTGACAGGGAGCCAGTGCAAGGAGCGAAGTAGGGGGGTGATGTGGTCTCGCTTCGTCTTCCTCAACGTCAGCCTGGCAGCAGCGTTCTGGACTCGTTGCAAGCCATGAATGGATGAGGCGGGGAGGCCAGCCAGAAGGGAGTTGCAGTAGTCCAGACGACTCAGTGAAGATGAGGGAGACAACCAGCTTGACACAGGCGTCATGGGTGAGGTAGCGACGGATGGAGGCGATGCGTTGTAGGTGGAAAAAGCAGGGCTTGATGATGAAGGAGATGTGTGTCTGCATGGAGAGAGTGGAGTCGAGAAAGACGCCAAGGCTCTTGACAGCAGGGGAGAATGGAACAGTCGCGTCATCCAGCTGGAGGTCGGTCACAGTGAGGGAAGCAATCTTCTGTCGTGTTCCAACGAGAAGGGCCTCCGTCTTCTCACTGTTCAGCTTCAACTTGTTCTCAGTCATCCAGTTCTTGATGTCAGTGAAACAACTGGAGATGGATCCCAGGAGATGGTCAACGTCCTCCGGCTTGGCGCTGTTCTGGAGCTGCGTGTCATCGGCAAAGGAGTTGTAGTCAGTTCAAGCCGTGGCGTTCGATGACCAGGGAGAGGGGTTGGGTGAACAGGGTGAAAAGGACAGGGCCGAGGACAGACCCTTGTGGGACGCCGAAGCGGACAGGGACAGGCTGAAAAGACGGAACGAATCAGTGGTGATAGTCTGCGAGCGGTTCTGGAGGTAGTTCCGGAACCAAGAGAGGGCGGTGTCGTGAATGCCGAACGTGGAACTGAAGAGGCTGTGAGCGCAGACTCTCCCCAGGCCATCAGAACCATCGTTGAGGCCTGGCTCCGAGGCGTGAGCCCATAAGCGCCCCCTCAGTGTCTATATCCACTCCCTGTCTGCCCCCCCCCCCCCCCCCCCCGCCGCCTCCGGCTCTGCACTGCTGACATTCCCCCCTCTCCAGACCCACCCCCTCCCCTCCGCACTAGATCCCCCCCTCTCCAGACCAACCCCCCTCTCTTTCCCTCCCGACCTATACGAAATCAGTAGTGATATAGGTAGACTTAATCTATCGCTCCTGCTCCATATTGTTCGTCCTGCATGTTTGTATTGTTTTCGTCGGGGCCGCCCGGTCGGTTGCTGCGCTAGGTAGCACTGGGTGGTAGGCAAGGGCCTGAAATTGAAGGGCAAATCGCGTAAAGCAATGGCTTGTCTACCAACCCACCCATGCTTTTATTTCCATAGGTACACTATCCATCCACTTTATCTTTCACTCAAGGGAAAGTAGGCGCACCAACCAAATGAGGGTAGTTGCCCTGTACAGGGATTTCCGCACTAATCTAAGAAGAACAAGAAGAAGTGCAAGGGAAGTAATTCCGGCTGACTGAATCTGATTCTTACCGCAGACAGTTTCGCATGCGTTTCTTGCTTACCACTACCAGTGAAGCAACAGTCAGAAGCAAGGTCTGAGCCAGTGACTTGACTGGTTTACAATGTAATATTGACCTTACTCCAGCGCTGGGATTATTCGTCAGGGAATTAGATGGGCTGACCGATGTGACTGGGGATCGCACGCCATTTTCATTGAAACTGTTTTACACGCGGCGACAGTCGCTATGGCGGGCCCTATGCACAGCGAGTGGGTATCCTGATACATGGTACTTGCACACCGAGTGGTTCTCAGACTGGTCACTCTTCTTTTGGGTAACTTCTTCTTCTTCTTCTTCTGAATGGGTAGTCGTGAACTTTAGTGTGTTAAACTTGAGCGCAAAATTCAGTGGCATTCTTTACTTATTTTTGATATTTATAAGTCCCCCATCCTGAACTCAGGTCAAAATGAGTTCTGCTCATTCTCTCCCTGACACTGACAGGATGCCTTGAGTTTTTTTAAAAACATATTTAGAGCTTTTTGTGATGTATTATTGATATAAGCAGATTCGCGATCGTCGATAATCGTCGCGATATAACCTTCGTGGTTGAAAACGACGTTAAACACCAAATAAAGAAAGAAAGAAAGATCGTCGAGAATGATTTTTCATGGTGTTTTGTAATTTTTAAATTACAAAGGAATTGATATATTATATATATATATATGTAAGACAGTTTCAAGCGAGCTATTTTTCGCGGCTGTATTTACTGTGCAAACAACTCTAAATATGGCAAAACTGTCACGTGATAATCAACCGATCTTTCACAAGTCTCGCGGTCTCACGTGATCATACAGGCACACATCTTATTAGTGCAATGCGCAAAACAAACCAACAAGCGCGCAACAATGTCATGGACAGTCATCGTCTCACATAGACATCAAAGTACGCTTGGGACATACACAAACAAAAAACAGTTACACACACAAAAACTGTTGCTGCACGGCAGTTTGAAACACACTTTGTGACTCAGAAGTGGTTGTACACTATGTAAATGTACATTATTTGCCAACCCTCGACACTCCGAAAAAGAGATAGCGGAAGTCAATTCATCATATTGGTTTTTCATTGGCTACTTCCTAATGACTAGTTAGGGGGCATTTCATTGACAAAAGAGTTGTAACAGAGCTTTTCATTGTCGGAGTGTTTGTTTGTTTGTTTGTTTGCTTGCTTAACGCCCAGCCGACCACGAAGGGCCATATCAGGGCGGTGCTGCTTTGACATTTAACGTGCGCCACACACAAGACAGAAGTCGCAGCACAGGCTTCACCCAGTCACCATGTCTCATTCTGACACCGGACCAACCAGTCCTAGCACTAACCCCATAATGCCAGACGCCAGGCGGAGCAGCCACTAGATTGCCAATTTTAAAGTCTTAGGTATGACCCGGCCGGGGTTCGAACCCACGACCTCCCGATCACGGGGCGGACACCTTACCACTAGGCCAACCGTGCCGGTGTCGGAGTGTTTACAGACCTAGCAATCCTGTAAACACTGAGTGCGCATAGCTTTTGCCTTATTTCACCTGTTTATCTCTGATTTCTGCATACAATGATTACTTTGCATATAGTGATATATATATGGCCAGGAATCTGTCACTGTGTCCAAAAAGCATGGGTGCAACTCTGCCGGCTACACGCCGGCAGCCGGTTTTTGGTTTCATCGGCTGCCGATGTTTTTGTTCCAGGAGAGGTTTTTTTTGGCATTTTAAATACTAAAAAAGCTGGACCCCAACTCTTGCTGGTTTTTGGAATTTTCCAGGTTGCACCCATGAAAAAGTGTTACACAAACACCATTTTTTAGACTTGCTTTATCTTATTAATGTTGTGGGTAAGGAAGGATATGTGGTTTTTAGCAGAATAAAACTGGTTTTATTGGTATGGGCCGGGGGGGGGGGGGGGGAGGGGGAGGGGGTCGGTATAGTGCCTCGAGCACTTAATTTTAAGGTATGTATGTTACATTTACACCAAAACACATACAATAAGTATTATGGAATCTCCCCATAGTTATTTCTCCCATTAAAATTCAGCAGTCATGTAGTCTTGTGTTTGGTACTACTGTTTCTACAAACATGGCGAGTCAGATGTCTATAATCAGGTATGTTACTTTTCACCAAAAATCACTTTACATGTGTAAACTTCACCCCATGCTTAATCTCTGCGGAGCCTAGTGAGTATTTTAGGTTTAAGGAATACCCATATTATTTTTTAAGACTAATGAGAGTCTTATTCCAGGCAGCATCACGCTAACAAAATAAAAACAGCTTCACTGCATAAATCTGTGCAATCTAATTAAAACAAAAGTTCACTCCACCACAAGCCGTTATAATTCTCTGGTTAGTTTCAGTTCAAACACATCTGTGGAAGTCCCTTGTAAGCAGGGATGACATTGATTACTGTGAAATATGAATCCAGAAAGAAATGTGGCCTTTTTAAAAACAACTGCTCCAGTCAGTATGTTACTTTACACCAAAGTACACAGTTTTTCACTTCTTACTGACCAAACATACTGCCATACTACAGCATATGCACACAGGAACAAAAAGACTTCAGCTCTAAATTGTTATAAAGAACATTTATTTTAAAAAGACGACTATGTGAGCCAAAAATCACCAGCAAACCTGTTTGTTAGTTATTTTACACCATAAAAAGCACATAAACGAGCTCAGAGGTAGAATACATTGCATCATCTAGATTGCTCCAAAATGTCTTAATCTCAAGAAACACTGCCTCCACACTTTTGAAATTGTCAAAGGTGTGATTATGATGCATGACATGGCAGACTTGTAAATTAAAGTGCTAGGTGTATGTTACTTTACACCAATAACGTTTAGTCTCATCAATGCCTGTATAAATGATAAGGTACAAAATCACAAAAACATGAACTCATATCATTTTTAGAGCCACAATTCAGAATTGAAAGAAAAACAAGAAGCTCAGAAGGTGGCACAAACTTGTTAGAAGTAATATGGCCAGATGTACGTTATTTTACACCAAATATGTGCCTAACCTCAAAGCATACTAAATCAGTCTTTTGTGTAAGATATGGACAAAGGGAATGTTATCAGGAGTGATTTTCAGTAGTTGTAAGAAGTAACTATCATGAAATAAGTAATGGAGACATAACTTGTAGAACAACTAAGCTGTACGTTACCTTACACCAAAGCCATTTCAAACTTTTATACATGTTCAAGTGGAAGATATTAAATTAAAATACATGGTGAACTGAAAACAACTCTATATGATCAACTAGACTAGAAATATGGCCAAACCCAGAATGCTGTACAATCTGATGTATTTGTGTTGTTTCCGACCCAGTGTGGTCAGATGGTATGTTATTTTACACCAAGAAACTTCTGATCGTTGCATGACCGACTACTGCGACATGTTGGCCCGCCTCTGCCTCTGGTACAAGCGAAGAAAGGTTGCTGCCTTAATCAAATGTTCAACTTGTAATTCTCCTTCCTGTCACCAGTGAAACTTCTCAGGTACTGCACCAACAGCTGCTTCTCTTGTTCACAAAATGATGAAGTAGTATTTAGAGCTTCATGCATTTGTAGGGTCTGGTTGTATTTGGACTTGGAGGCAGTAGCATTTCTAAACATTCGTCATCCAACCACTTTCTTCTTGGTCGCAGCTTGACTCTCAGCTTGTAGCTATTGGTTGCTCCATAATACAGAAAAAGAATCTTGATCCAGTCGTGGAAATACTTGGAACACATATCTCTTCGCTGCTGGAAACGTAGCCTTTGCTGATCATGCAGCATCATCATCTGCAAAGACAATTTAAAAATTGTTTTAACTCATGAAGAACAGCTGTGGTGAAAACATTGAAATGCCCCTCTGTTACAAGTAATGTGTGTCAAAATACCCATAATAATTCACCACATGTAAAGCTGAATGAGAATTATACCAAGGCTAATACACTACAGCACAGCCATAATGTCAAAACCTAGTTCGCAATTGCAAATCAATGTTCAGACATACTGCCAAACAACTTTCCTTCCATTGTAACAATATGTCTTTTTATAAACTAAAAATACCTCTCTCCCCACAGAAAACACAAAACAAATACAAAATCTCAACTTTAAAAAATCATCTGTGTCTGACTCCGGACTCATCTATCCACCCCTCCAGATCAAAACACTTTTCTAAACTCCAGGTGACATGGTTCTTGCACAAATCCAGCCATTGAAAAAGTTGCCACATGGTTAAAATAAAAATAAAGAGTTAATCCTAAAATCTATATTTGTAAACTTGT
The DNA here is from genome assembly GCF_037325665.1 of Littorina saxatilis. Lineage (NCBI taxonomy): Eukaryota > Metazoa > Mollusca > Gastropoda > Littorinimorpha > Littorinidae > Littorina > Littorina saxatilis. Next base: position 45,986,971 of record NC_090260.1, on the reverse strand, counting down.
CTTTATGTATAGTTAAAAAAAACACTAAAATTTTATATTTTCACTTGTCCACTTTTTAATTATCTCATTTGGAAACAATCTTTTTGTTTTGTTGGTCCTATGAAAACAAACATATACCTGAAAATAAATAACACTAAGAATATAATATTTGCAGTCGCCAGCAAGCTCTGATCATATAAATAAAGACCTATCAAAAGCACCACTATAACAACTACACCAACTCACAATACCCCCCCCCCCCCCCCCCCTTTGACAGGTGACATGGTTCTTGCACAAATCCAGCCATTGAAAAAGTTGCCACATGGTTAAAATAAAAATAAAGAGTTAATCCTAAAATCTATATTTGTAAACTTGTCTTTATGTATAGTTAAAAAAAACACTAAAATTTTATATTTTCACTTGTCCACTTTTTAATTATGTCATTTGGAAACAATCTTTTTGTTTTGTTGGTCCTATGAAAACAAACATATACCTGAAAATAAATAACACTAAGAATATAATATTTGCAGTCGCCAGCAAGCTCTGATCATATAAATAAAGACCTATCAAAAACACCACTATAACACCTACACCAACTCACAATACCCCCCCCCCCCCCCCTACAAAAATCCTAACTGCAACAGCCAGGAAGACAAGTTATGGAAGGCAAGCAAAATCCACATCCTAAAACGTGTAGTCTCCATGAATTCGGTGGGGGAAAGTGGAACATTCCGTGTAGCGCGTACGTACGCCACTTTACACATCCGGTCAGAGCCAGCGTTTTGTGTAAAACGTACGGGATGTGACCAACTAAAGCACAGGTGTTCGGCGTTTTTAATTTCAGCAAAGTTGGTAACACTGGCCTTCAACATATATCACGCAAATCTTACATCAAAAAAGTTAAGAAAACACTCGATTCGACAAAGACAGAAACGTACGCTACTTTACACTACATCAATATGGTAAACTAACGTACGGCGGGTGAAAGTGACGAAACTCAGAGATATCAACCCAAAATGCTTAATTATGGATGAAAGGAGTCAATTTTGAAAGCTTAGTGACAAAATATTCTGCAAACCGTACATTTTTCACCACCAAAACTGAAAAGAGAGGAATTTTGAACTGTACGTTAGGGCTGGGCTCGTCCATCTCGCACGTAGGTGTGAAAGTCCTGTTGTCATTGATAGATCATATTCAAATGACCATGGGAGACTAGTAGTTAGGTCACGCTTGTCACAACATCTCGGCAAAACGAGAACGTTTTATTTTGGTTAAAAGTAATTTTTCTTTACACAAAATCAATAAATCGTGTCGATTTTCACGAATCACAGACAAAGCATGCATTGCAAGCAATTTTAAAAATATGTTTTTAGACTTAGTGAACCTCAAAATCGATCTTTGGCGCCCATCTTACATTTACTGCGAACTGTACGACCGTGTGACTGACCGATACCGAATTGACACAAGGATAATAACGTACATCTCGCATCACTTTTCCAAGCGAAATCAAATGAAAGAAGTTGGCAGCTCCGTCGAGCTCATTTTTGGTCTCATTAAACACTGCATTCATTTCCTGTCAGGTTTGTATGAAGGATTTACCTGTTGCGCAGGTGTTCGGAGTACATGTACAGTTCTTACAAAACTGAAAGCACCCAAAATCGCGTAACGCTTTTCTCTCCAGAATCAGAAGTCTGTTATTCATTGCTTACGGCATAAATTTGCCACCATGTTATACCAAAACGTTCGTCCATTCATCCTCTTTCATCCAACACAAAAATGTTCTTTGCAAAAAAAGTTTATTAGGAGCAGGAGCCTGCCAAATAATTCAAGCGGGCTCTTTCCTTCTTTCTACGCCATGACAGATTCTTGGCCATATACTGAGGGGCGCGTGCCATGTTTGTAGTTCGTGAAAACAAAACACTTTTGAAAGACAAGACCACGACTTTTTAACCTTGAAAAATTGAAAATGGCTGTTCAGATGTTCCTGTGGCGGCTGTGCTATTTTGGTGGTTGTGATGTCGTGTGGGAAGAATTACCATAACGACCAGCTGCCATGGAAGTTTGTTTTTTTGTACTGCAAGTGCAAGCAGAATAACCATTGCACCATTTGATCCTCGTTTTCTTCAAATACATGTACCACATTTTTTGTTCTTTTTCTACAGTAACGCGGTGAACAGTGGGGAACCATCAAGGCCTTCACTAGTGACCAGACAGGTACATGCAGAAGCTTCTCACTGCAGCATGGAGGAAGGAGACACAGCAATTCTGTCTGACATCAAGATAGAGATTGATGTTGCAGAAGAGACACCGCAGTACTGGCACATGACGGAACCAGAGCCATACGGTAAGGTTATAAACCAAACCTCTCTAACACTAACTCTGTAATCAATGACTATGAGACTTTGGTTTCCTTCAACTTTAGTGCCAGAAAACACAGAAACAAAGCGTGTCTTGACCAAAACGACGAGATGCATCAAATTTGTAAGCGATTTTTTTAAAGCAGAAACAGGGCTATTCGCTGTATTTTTCGACCACGAAGGTCCCGTTGCTGTCGATTTTTTTATTGCTACTAACAGCACCGTCATTGTCACATACTATGCAGAAACCACTTTACCCAAACTTATTCACGAGTTCGGCAGTCGGCGACCAAACTGCGAAACCCAGACTGCCCTAATTCTTCATGAAAATGTCAGTCTCCATGAAAGAAGGGCCGTAACTCCATTCCTAAAAGACCAAATGATCTTATTTTTGCCGCACACTGTCTTCAGACCTGAGTACACCCCTTGAGATTGCTGAACATACCCTCTTTGAACATCAGACGTTTTGCCAACAAGTTTCAATGCACCCAGGACCTACAAAAAAGCCGTCAAATCAGAGCTGAAAAGCAACCCCAAATAAGGCCACCTTAAGTCCTCTTCTGATTGGCTTAGACACTTGTGACTCTGCATCGATATTGGAGGAGAGTAGTTCTAATGACTGCTGTAATTTGAGCCAGATACGCCAAACGGTCTCTGCGAAAATCACATTTGATCATTTTCTTTGGATCATACCTCGTATAAGACGTAGTGGCTATACAGTAGAACAGATTTTATCCTACATACGTGAGGGAGACTATGCCTCACATGCCGAACTCCTACAATAACGCCAGATTCCTTCTGCTGTACTGAGATTTAGAAAATTGCTGCCGTTTTTTCGAAGCCAAAGGTAATATTTGACTAGAGCTGACTTGACGTCACTGATTGCAGTTGCACACAATACGCTAACGACTGCGGTAGGCTAGAATAAACTATTGAAGCGCCTGTATGGTTTACATATGTGCTAATTAGCCACGCAAGAGACCTGTATGCATCATAAAATGGTGTTGAAGGCCTTACAAAATGTGTTTCGTCGGGTTTTTGTATTGTATTGTATACCCCTAATCCCGGTCGCGGTCGCCTGGTGGGTTAAGTGTGGAGATTTTTTCGATCTCCCAGGTCAACGTATGTGCAGACCTGCTAGTGGCTTATTCCCCTTTGTGTGTACACGCAAGCACAAGACCAAGTGCGCACGGAAAAGATCCTGTAATCCATGTCAGAGTTCGGTGGGTTATAGAAACACGAAAATATCCAGCATGCTTCCTCCAAAAGCGGCGTATGGCTGCCTTAATGGCGGGGTAAAAACGGTCATACACGTAAAATTCCACTCGTGCAAAAAACACGAGTGTACGTGGGAGTTTCAGCCCACGAACGCAGAAGAAGAAGAAGTATACCCCCCCGCAGGTTAGGGGGAGTCCCATATTGGTTGGGACAAGAAAGAATTTACCTGATGCTCCCCAGCATGTCGTAAGAGGCGACTAACGGATTCTGTTTCTCCTTTTACCCTTAAGTGTTTTTTGTATAGAATATAGTCAATGTTTGTAAAGATTTTAGTGAAGCAGTATGTAAGAAATGTTAAGTCCTTTGTACTGAAAACTTGCATTCTCCCAGTAAGGTAATATATTGTACTACGTTGCAAGCCCCTGGAGCAAATTTTTGATTCGGCAAAAATAAAAAAAATTGTCTGTTTCTGGTCACCCGACCGACCATAAATTTCGGCGCCGACCCTAAACTTTTTTTTTCCAAACTCAAAAAATGTTCCCATTTGTCCAAGCTCAAGATGTAAGATGTCTCAAGTCTTCTTTTCTGTTTCATCATAGAAATATCAGACCAGGCAAACAAAGAAAAACATGTCATACTCTTTCAGTCTTTGTCACAGATTTGTAAATGTGTTGAGTGTCTTGTCTCTATGTATAGTTCCAGTCTCTTTGCGCGATTTTTAAAGTTAGTTTTAATACTTTTATTGGTCTACATTTGGGGAACAAAAAAACAAAAAACAAAAAAATCCCTACCTACCTACCCTTTTTTTTTTTAGCCATGTTACCAGAAACAGACAATTTTTTTTTTTGCCTTCGTGCTTTTGTGAACAAGAAACAATTGACAAGTGGCTCTATCCCATTTCTCCCCTTCTCCCGTCGCGATATAACCTTCGTGGTTGAAAACGACGTTAAACACCAAATAAATAAAGAAAGATTGTATTGTATGGGGAGATTTATATAGCGCTTGACGTTCTCTAAGCGCTTTACATATTAATTTCTGCCGTGTGAGATGGAATGTTTTACACAATATATCACGCATTCACGTCGGCCAGCAAACCTCAAGCCTATTAGGGCGAACATTCACCTTTCACGGCCTTTATTCCAAGTCACACGGGTATTTGGTGGACATTTTTATCTATGCCTATACAGTTTTGCCAGGAAAGACCCTTCTGTCAATCGTGGGATCTTTAACGCACATATGTAAACCATACAGGCGCTTCAATAGTTTATTCTAGGCTACCGCAGTCGTTAGCGTATTGTGTGCAACTGCAATCAGTGACGTCAAGTCAGCTCTAGTCAAATATTACCTTTGGCTTCGAAAAATGTAGTGTACACGAAGGGACCTCGGTTTTTCGTCTCATCCAAAAGACTAGCACTTGAACCCACCACCTCGTCGCGATATAACCTTCGTGGTTTAAAACGACGTTAAACACCAAATAAAGAAAGAAAGAACCCACCACCTAGGTTAGGAAAGGGGGGAGAAAATTGCTAACGCCCTAACCCAGGGTCGAACTTGCAACCTCTCGCTTCCGAGGCGCGGGCAAGTGCGTTTACCACTCGGCCACCCAGAGTCGGTTTGTATGACTTTTTTTGTGAAAAGCTTTGTTTCTTCGGGTTTCTATGACTTTTTTGTGAAAAGCTTTACTCATTCTGTAAACCTCCTGTTTGGCGGAGTGGGGCTTTAACCCTTTCGCTGCCAATCAAAACTTGCGTATGTGCATTCCTGACTGCCAGGGAATATTGGAGTTCGGGGTGTAATAATTCACAACAAATTCTCGCTCCAAACTGGCAGTAAGTAGGTAAGTAAAACCTATGTTATTTCTAAGGGAAATTGAACCAAGAATCTGTTTTTAGTGTCTAATCATGGAAATGATAATTAGTTTGGCTTATAATGATGTTTAAATATGAACTTTTGAAAAATCAGTCCGGCGCATCTTCCGGTGCCTGTGGATCAAACACGGGTGGCTGTTTTGCTCGCTCCAAGAAAGGATTATAATCACTATCATCTACCTCTTTCCAACGAATCGTCCGAAAGATCTCCCCCTCCCCCTGTCAGTATCCATA
>NC_090260.1:45928815-45976315 GCF_037325665.1 Littorina saxatilis | reverse complement strand
TGTCGACACTCATAGCGGTACCTGGCTGAAACAAGAGATACAGACACCAGAAACACAGACTGCAGCCGACACTCATTGTGATACCTGGCTGAAACGAGGGAGATGGATAACAGAAACTCAAAGCATGGGTAGATTAGAACTAAATGAGAGACGTGAACCAGATCCAGTTCCAATGTATGACACCACATTCCGGTGTTCAGGTCACAAGAATCAGCAGGTTGTGATTACAACACATACAGGGCAGAAAAGGCAGGCATGCAATGAGTGTGGTGCCAGGTTTTTACGGTCTGGTCAGTTGAAGCAACACATGTTAACACATACAGGGGAGAAAAAGTATGAGTGTACTGAGTGTAATGCTAGTTTCAAACTGTCTTCTTATTTGAAGCGACACATGTTAACACATACAGGGGAGAAAAAGCATGCATGCAATGACTGTGGTGCCAAGTTTTTACGGCCTGGTCAGTTGAAGCGACACATGTCAACACATACGGGAGAGAAAAAGTATGATACGAGAGAGTATGAGTGTACTGAGTGTGATGCTAGTTTCAAACTGTCTTCTTATTTGAAGCAACACATGTTAACACATACAGGCGAGAAAAAGCATGTATGCAACGATTGTGGTGCCAGGTTTTTACGGTCTAGTGATTTGAAGAAACACATGTTAACACATACAGGAGAGAAAAACCATGCATGCAATGAGTGTGGTGCCATGTTTGTACGGCCTGGTGATTTGAAACAACACATGTTAACACATACAAGGGAGAAAAAGCATGCATGCAATGAGTGTGGTGCCAGGTTTTTACAATCTGGTTCTTTGAAGCAACACATGTTAACACATACAGGGGAAAAAAAGTATGAGTGTACTGTGTGTGATGCTAGTTTCAAACTGTCTTCTTATTTGAAGCGACACACGTTAACACATACAGGGGAGAAAAAGCATGCATGCAATGACTGTGGTGCCAAGTTTTTACGGCCTGGTCAGTTGAAGCAACACATGTCAACACATACGGGAGAGAAAAAGTATGAGTGTACTGAGTGTGATGCTAGTTTCAAACTGTCTTCTTATTTGAAGCAACACATGTTAACACATACAGGCGAGAAAAAGCATGCATGCAATGAGTGTAGTGCCATGTTTTTACGGTCTGGTGGTTTGAAGCAACACATGTTAACACATACAAAGGAGAAAAAGCATGCATGCAATGAGTGTAGTGCCATGTTTTTACGGTCTGGTCATTTGAAGCAACACATGTCAACACATACGGGAAAGAAAAAGTATGAGTGTACTGAGTGATGCTATACTGTTCAAAAAAAGAAACGCATAGTTGCTACTTGCCAAATTTGTTTTATTTTTCGAAAAAATTAACAGAAAATCCAATATTTAGATTATTTGTCTGAAATTTGGTATGGACACAGTTGAATGCACACACAGTTCATTTGCATCTTCAAATCAATCAGTCAATCAATACGATTGGGTGCCGAGGCTGTCAAGTCAGTAGGGGGTGTGACTGCCTTGAGCAGCAACAACTGCCCGGCACCTTCTGGGCATGGACTGGATCAGATGCCGGATATCTTGCTGTGGGATGGTGTCCCACTCCTCCTGAAGTGCCTGCAATAGATCGCGGTGATTTGCCGGCGCTTCTTCTCGCCTGCGCACACGTCTGTCCAATTCATCCCAGAGGTGTTCTATCGGGTTCATGTCTGGCGACATGGATGGCCATGGTGGTCGGTGAGGAACTGGGTGGTGAGTCGTGCTGTGTGCGGGCGAGCGTTGTCCTGCTGGAATATGGCATCCTGGTCAGCCAGAAGAGGAAGGGCGTGTGGGCGCAGAATTTCCTCCACGTATCGCTGGGCAGTTATGCGCCCTTGGACGTGCACCAGGGTGCTCCTTCCAGCGGTATTGATCTCCCCCCACACCATGACGCCTCCACCACCATGAACGGGTGCCTCATCCACACAGTTGGGCGCGTAACGTTCGTTTACTCTCCGGTAGACCCTCCTCCGACCATCATGTCGCTGGAGCAGGAAGTAGGACTCGTCGCTGAACCACACGTGTCTCCAGTGATTCCGGACGGTCCAGCGAAGGTGCTGGTTGCCCCACTGCACTCGGTTCTGGCGATGGCGGCGGGTGAGGACAGCTCCTCTGTGAGGTCTGCGAGCTCTCAAACCAGCTTCATGCAGGCGGTTCCGCACGGTCTGGTCCGATAATCGGTGTGGCCCGGGGAGAGCCTGGACAGAAGATGAGGCCGACAGGAAACGATTCCGGAGGTGGCGGAGCCGTATGAAGCGGTCGTGAGCAGCACTTGTCGCCCTTGGTCTTCCCGCTCGTGGCAAGTCAGCAACGGAGCCAGTGGCTTGAAACCTGACCCACAGTCTACTGATGGTGCTCTGGGACACGTGGAAGTGCCTGGCGATTGCACTTTGACTTTGGCCTGCTTGTAAACGACCCAATGCAATTTGGCGGTCTTCTCTGCTCAATCGGGCCATCTTTCGTGGCTGAATTGTCGTCTGATTTCTTTGTGGCGAACAATCCGCTTTTATGGGTTTTGGAAGACATGGTGAGAGCTCAATATTCCCCGAGTTTCACGAGATTACACTGAAGCATGACGAGTGGTCATGCCAAATGAGCAATTTTGACATTGTAGCCACTGATAACGCATGCGTCACGTGCAGAGCTCACTTGTGGCAATGGACGAAAGGTCGACGACCAGATAAACATTTTCTGCAGTTTGGTGGATATCCTTGTAGCCATATAACTAAATTAACCAAATATTACAAGCTATGCGTTTCTTTTTTTGAACAGTATAGTTTGAACCTGTCTTCTTATTTGAAGCGACACATGTTAACTCATTCAGGGGAGAAAAAGCATGCATGCAATGAGTGGTGCTAGGTTTTTACGGTCTGGTAATTTGAAGCGACATATGTTAACACATACAGGAGAGAAAAAGCATTTCGGTACGGAGTGTAATGCCAGGTTTTAGAGAAGCATCGATGTTGTTGCCGTTTTCTGATTGGGGTCAAGCTCAGTTGGCGTTCTTTAATATCAGATTTTTGTCAAATTTTATACCAATTTGCATTTGGGAAAGTTTTTGAAGAGAATTGGGGTGAGAACCAAAAGGTCGAGGACATTTGGTCAAGAGTCAAAAGGTCGAGGGTGACAAAAGGTCAACGACGAAACGTCTAAAGGACAAAAGGTGGAGGATTGAAAAAAGGTCGAGGATTAACAAATTTGATTTTATTGTCAGTGTCCATTCGTGAAGAAAATTCTGCTTCGAGTGTCTATTGGATTTTATTGTCAGTGTCCATTCGTGAAGAAAATTCTGCTTCGAGTGTCTATTGGATTTTATTGTCAGTGTCCATTCGTGAAGAAAATTCTGCTTCGAGTGTCTATTGGATTTTATTTTCTGTGATTTGCAGAGCTCCATTCTGTGTCTGTGTCCTGTCCGAATGTCACTTTCTCTCCGCTTGGAAATGCTTTTAAAGTTGGAATATGGAAGAAAAAGAAGAGAAAACAAGTCGAGCTTTATAGCGTATCAGTGACATGTTTCACCAAACAATCTGAGTATCGAGCTGTGTTCACCGTTGACCACACTACGCTTCATTTACCGACAAAGCCGTGGGTCCGTGAACACAAACAAACACACGTCACTCAATGCACTGTTAGTACGAACACTGTTCTGAATAACTAAAAACAAGGCGCGTAAGGCGAAATTACTACATTTAGTCAAGCTGTCGAACTCACGTGATGAAACTGAACGCACTGTATTTATTCACTAAGACAGTAGAGCTTCGTCAATCCCCAATCCCCGCGTGAAGGAAATCCCTCACCTTCCACGTGCCAAACGTAGTGATATTGACACGCCAGATTAGTGCGGTAGCATATTGTGCTAAGCAGGAAAGCGCGCTTTTCTGTATTCTTGTTAACTTTCTGAGCTTGTTTTGAATACAACCTATCGTATCTATGTATATGTTTTTGGAATCAGGAAATGATCACGAATAAGATATCATTTTTGGATCGATTTCTTACATTTTAATCGTAAGACTAATTATTCTATTTTCGTTAATTGTGATCACATTTTCAGAGTAAACATGACATAAATTATGTATATATATTTTTAGATTCAGAATGTGATGAAGAATACGATGCAATCAATTTTAAATCTGTTTGCAAAAAATCGATTTTAATGACAACTTTAATTAGCAAACTCATTGATTACATTTTAAGCCTCCAAGCTGAAATGCAATACCAAAGTCCGGGCTTCGTCGAAGATTACTTGACCCAAATTTCAACACATTTGGTTGAAAAATGAGAGCGTGACAGTGCCGCCTCAATTTTCACAAAAAGCCGGATATGACGTCATCAAAGACATTTATCAAAAAAATGAAAAAAACGTCTGGGATATCATACCCAGGAACTCTCTAAAATTTCATAAAGATCGGTCCAGTAGTTTACTCTGAATCGCTGCTACACACACACACACACACACACACACACACACACACACACACACACACACACACACATACACCACCATGACCCTCGTCTCGATTCCCCCCTCTACGTTAAAACATTGAGGCAAAACTTGACTAAAGGTAAAAAGAACACACAATTTATAAAATGCACAATAGGGACACAAAGCAGCGTTTTCTTCATTTCCCCCGCGGGTTAGGGGGTGTCCCATATTGGGACGAGAAAGAATTTACCCGATGCTCCCCAGCATGTCGTAAGAGGCGACTAACGGATTCTGTTTCTCCTTTTACCCTTGTTAAGTGTTTCTTGAATAGAATATAGTCCATTTTTGTAAAGATTTTAGTCAAGCAGTATGTAAGAAATGTTAAGTCCTTTGTAGTGGAAACTTGCATTCTCCCAGTAAGGTAATATATTGTACTACGTTGCAAGCCCCTGGAGCAAATTTTTGATTAGTACAAGTGGCTCTATCCCATCTCCCCCCTTATCTCCATCGCGATATGACCTTGAATGGTTGAAAACGACGTTAAACACCAAATAAAGAAAGAAAGAAAGCTGGGAAGAAATGCGTGGACAGTGAAGACTCTTGTGAAAATGTACAACTATTATTTGTCAACTGTTGTAATGAGTGCTGGGAAGAAATGCGTAGTCGGTGAAGACTCTTGTTTGTTTGTTTGTTTGCTTAACGCCCAGCCGAAGGGCCATATCAGGGCGGTGCTGCTTTAACATATAACGTGCGCCACAATCAATCAATCAATCAATGAGGCTTATATCGCGCATATTCCGTGGGTACAGTTCTAGGCGCTCTGCAGTGATGCCGTGTGAGATGAAATTTTATACGGCCAGTAGATTGCAGCCATTTCGGCGCATATTTACCTTTCACGGCCTTATTCCAAGTCACACGGGTATAGGTAGACAATTATTAACTGTGCCTAAGCAGTTTGCCAGGAAAGACCCTTTTGTCAATCGTGGGATCTTTAACGTGCACACCCAATGTAGTGTACACAGGGGGTGGTTCGGACACCGAAGAGAGTCTGCACACAAAGTTGACTCTGTGAAATAAATTTCCGCCGAACCTGGGATCGAACTCACGCTGACAGCGGCCAACTGAATACAAATCCAGCGCGCTACCAACTGAGCTATATCCCCGCCACACACAAGACAGAAGTCGCAGCACAGGCTTCATGTCTCACCCAGTCACATTATTCTGACACCGGACCAACCAGTCCTAGCACTAACCCCATAATGCCAGACGCCAGGCGGAGCAGCCACTAGATTGCCAATTTTAAAGTCTTAGGTATGACCCGGCCGGGGTTCGAACCCACGACCTCCCGATCACGGGGCGGACGCCTTACCACTAGGCCAACCGTGCCGGTGAAAACTCTTGTGAAAATGTACTACTATTATGTGTCAACTGTTGTAATGAGAGCTGGGAAGAAATGCGTAGTCAGTGAAGACTCTTGTGAAAATGTACAACTATTATGTGTTAACTGTTGTAATGAGTGCTGGGAAGAAATGCGTAGTCAGTAAAGACTTCTGAAAATGTGCAACTATTATGTGTTAACTGTTGTAATGAGTGCTGGGAAGAAATGCGTAGTCGGTGAAGACTCTTGTGAAAATGTGCAACTATTATGTGTTAACTGTTGTAATGAGTGCTGGGAAGAAATGCGTAGTCAGTGAAGACTCTTGTGAAAATGTGCAACTATTATGTGTTAACTGTTGTAATGAGTGCTGGGAAGAAATGCGTAGTCGGTGAAGACTCTTGTGAAAATATACAATTCTGTGTGTCCACTGTTGTGTGTAACTGTTCTGATGTGAAGCAGTATGTAACTTGCTTTTGTAATCCTGCAAGAATCCTAAAACACACAAAAAGTCATATTATAAATCCTGGTTTGAAGACCTCAGAGCAAACCATTGCTTTAGGCTACACGTATTGGTTCAAACATCTGCACCAACATGATCAATGTACAATGCACAAGTATTGAAATTAGGAACTGGAACACACTCACACACACACACACACACACACACACACACACACACACACACACACACACACACACACACACACACACACACACACACACACACACACACACACACACACACACACACACTGCTGTGAGAATGCGGCCACCTTTACACTCTCAGTCTCTCTCTCTCTCTCTCTCTCTCTCTCTCTCTCTCTCTCTCTCTCTCTCTCTCTCTCTCTCTCTCTCTCTGTAATGCATGTTAGGTTTTTGTTTTTACTGACGTAAATTCTTCATGTGTGCATGCACACATACGCACACACACACACACACACAAACACACACACACAAACACACACACACACACAAACACACATACCTTATCAGTTTAACAGGTGAAGCCAGATTTTATCCTTAGCGGATTATGACTTTATTTAGTTATTCTGCACAAAAGCAGAAATATTGGAGAAAAAAACAATTTTTCTGTAGCATTTCTGCAAAATGTCATCATCCGCCGAAGTATCGTTTTTTTCTGCAGCAAAACAGCTTTTCTGCAGCATTATTGCGATTAACTTTTTCTTCGGAATAATCTGTGACAATTTTCAAGTTCTGGAGAAAAACCAATGATCTTGTAAAGTAGCTTTTGTACCCGCCTCCCCCCCCCCCCCGGGATATAATAGCTTGCTCCACAGTGGACCAATCAGAAGGCGTGTCAGTGGTCATTCACTCCCATTCACTGGGCACTCACGCGGAATTGTGTGATGCTACCGGTGCAAATGATACAACATAAAGTGAAAGTTTCAATACAGTTGGTTATTTCTCCTCTGTTCTAGTTCAAGTTTTATTAGTCCATAACCCATGGGGGCATTTTGAACAATAAATACAAATCAATACAATCATGATATATGCTAATATAGTAAATAAATGGAGGGGAAAAAAGAACAAAAAAGTGTTACACATTCTATTAATAAAGTCCAAAATATTCCTTAACAATGTCTTTTTCTTAATAGCAAACAAGTTTTTAAATTTAAGTGCATTAGGTTTTTTCCAATAGTAAGGTGGTAACAACTCAGCTCTTTCTTCTTTGAAAAATTCACAGACAAATAAATAATGACATTAATCACCTATGTCTTGTGATACACATTTGGTGCAAATTCTTTCTGGTCTCGGGATATTAAGATAACGTTCTTTCTGTACAGGCAAATTGTTGTTTAAAGCTGTGGTCTATTTATGACTTTCCGGGGCTACGAGGTTGAAAAATAGGGATACAATCATGTACAGAATTCTGTACAGCAAACGCAACCCGAAACCCCACCTATACGGCGTGTATGACCTTGAGAGCTTCAGTCAACGCTTGAATTTTGCAGTGGTAACATCCGGTTTGCTCTCTCAGAGCTGAGCATATTTGTCAAGAAGGATCGAGCAGAAAAAATAAACGACTTGGCAGGGATTCGAACTCAAGGCCTCGGGGCCTCGAAATGTCGGGGCCGATGTCTTAACCGCTAGGCCACTTCACCAGTGTTGTCAAAGATAAAAAATGATAATTTTATATCATTCTACGCTTGAATTACCATTCTTGCGTTGCAAAAACGTAAAAATTGACATTAAAATTTGCCTTTATTTGCAAACATGTTTTACGGAAGCGTAGTACATGTTTACACCGTCATGCTACACGACATTCGCGCCATGCAAATAGCTGCGATATCTCTATTTACAACATGCAAGAAAATGACAAGAACAGTAATTGAATCTCTCCAAAGCTCTGTGCAGTTGAAACCAGACATCTAAGAAATAGTTATACATGTATTCACTTCTGAACAATGGGCGGATAGAGATATAAATCATGCTGCTTCAAGAATAACATAACATGAATTCATATCAATGTTTTTCCTTCTTTTTCTCAATTTGCGCAGTAGCCTAGTGGTTAGGACATGAGACATGAAGTCTCGAGGTCGAGAGGTCGATAGTTCGAATCTTCGCCGGGGCGTTTATTTTTTCCCCTTGATCTTTCTTGACGATAAAATATGATCAGTCTTGAGAGAGCAAACCGGATGTTATCCCTGCAAAATTCAAGCGTTGACTGAAGCTCTCAAGGTCATACACGCCGTATAGGTGGGGTTTCGGGTAGCGTTTGCTGTACAGAATTCTGTACATGATTGTATCCCTATTTTTCAACCTCGTAGCCCCGGAAAGTCATAAATAGACCACAGCTTTAATGTTCTAAACTTCTTCATTGAAACACATTGCTGATATGGCAGGTGTGTGACATAGTCTTCACATGCAAAAATATCTTTAAACATTCGATAATTCCAAAACATATTGTTTGTTACATTTAGTCAAGTTTTGACTAAATGTTTTTAACGTAGAGGGGGGAATCGAGACGAGGGTCGTGGTGTATGTGTGTGTGTGCGTGTGTGGTGTATGTGTGTGTGTGTGTGTGTGTGTGTGTGTGTGTGTGTAGAGTGATTCAGAGTAAACTACTGGACCGATCTTTATGAAATTTGACATGAGAGTTCCTGGGTATGATATCCCCGGACGTTTTTTTCAGTTTTTCGATAAATGTCTTTGATGACGTCATATCCGGCTTTTTGTAAAAGTTGAGGCGGCACTGTCACGCCCTCATTTTTCAATCAAATTGATTGAAATTTTGGCCAAGCAATCTTCGACGAAGGCCGAACTTCGGTATTGCATTTCAGCTTGGTGGCTTAAAAATTAATTGATGACTTTGGTCATTAAAAATCTGAAAATTGTAAGAAATTTTTTTTTTTATAAACCGATCCAAATTTACGTTTATCTTATTCTTCATCATTTTCTGATTCAAAAAACATATAAATATGTTATATTTGGATTAAAAACAAGCTCTGAAAATTAAAAATATAAAAATTATGATCAAAATTAAATTTTCGAAATCAATTTAAAAACACTTTCATCTTATTCCTTGTCGGTTCCTGATTCAAAAAACATATAGATATGATATGTTTGGATTAAAAACACGCTCAGAAAGTTAAAACGAAGAGATCGAGGTACAGAAAAGTGTGCTATTCTTCTCAGCTCAACGACTACCCCGCTCTTCTTGTCAATTTCACTGCCTTTGCCACGAGCGGTGGACTGACGATGCTACGAGTATACGGTCTTGCTGAAAAATTGCATTGCGTTCAGTTTCATTCTGTGAGTTCGACTTGATTAAATGTTGTATTTTCGCCTCACGCGACTTGTTCCAATTTCTGTAAACCATTTATGGATATAATGGTCATACAAGCTTCTTTTTACTTTCTTTTTAAACCATGCGCTTTAGTATTGACAAGCACATGTGTGTGAGCGTGTGTGTGATTGTGTGTGTGTATGTACAAAATCATGAGTGGACTGGTCGAGGTAGACACCACCGACCAGACTAGGCCGACAGTCTCGCACTGACTCCCACAGAACCATTTCTTTTCCGCGTCTGCGATCCGCCTCTGGAACAACATCCCCCACTCAATCAATCAATCAATATGAAGCTTATATAGCGCGTATTCCGTGGGTACAGTTCTAAGCGCTTGTCGAAGAGTTGTCAACACAGGACTAACAAAGAAACTAACATCTACAGACGGACACGAACCCTATCACACACTAGCAAACCCTGATAAACATACAACAAACAACTGTTTAACAACAATGTACACATCAATAGCTAGGTCCAAACAAAATAATATTAAACACAAAGAAAACACCTCTCACAGAGCACAGCACAAGAATTTCTTTTGGGGCACAACACATCACCGACGTCGAACATGAAAGTCGCAGCCAGCTACGGGAAGAACTGAGTCTTCAACCTACTCTTGAACGCGTCAAGAGAGGGGCTCTGGCGAAGCTCAAGCGGCAGGGAGTTCCAGACGGAGAGGCCCGCAGAGGGGAATGCACGCTGACCAGCAGATGCGAGTTTCGAGCGAGGGATGTGAAGGCGGAGTGGGTCAGCAGCAGAACGATGGGGACGGTCGGAGGGCTGAGTGTACAGGTCCAGGGAGGATTGAAGGTACTCGGGAGCAGAGTCGTTGAGACACTTGTAGACCAGAGTGGACAGTTTGTAGGAGATTCGGGTGTTGACAGGGAGCCAGTGCAAGGAGCGAAGTAGGGGGGTGATGTGGTCTCGCTTCGTCTTCCTCAGTCAACGTCAGCCTGGCAGCAGCGTTCTGGACTCGTTGCAGGCCATGAATGGATGAGGCGGGGAGGCCAGTCAGAAGGGAGTTGCAGTAGTCCAGACGACTGAAGATGAGGGAGACAACCAGCTTGACACAGGCGTCGTGGGTGACTGAGGTAGTGACGGATGGAGGCGATGCGTCGTAGGTGGAAAAAGCAGGTCTTGATGATGAAGGAGATGTGTGTCTGCATGGAGAGAGTGGAGTCGAGAAAGATGCCAAGGCTCTTGACAGCAGGGGAGAATGGAACAGTCGCATCATCCAGCTGGAGGTCGGTCACAGTGAGGCCGGGAAGCAATCTTCTGTCGTGTTCCAACGAGAAGGGCCTCCGTCTTCTCACTGAGTTCAGCTTCAACTTGTTCTCAGTCATCCAGTTCTTGATGTCAGTGAAACAACTGGAGATGGATCCCAGGAGATGGTCAACGTCCTCCGGCTTGGCGCTGTTCTGGACGGCTGCGTGTCATCGGCAAAGGAGTTGTAGTTCAAGCCGTGGCGTTCGATGACCAGGGAGAGGGGTTGGGTGTACATGGTGAAAAGGACAGGGCCGAGGACAGACCCTTGTGGGACGCCGAAGCGGATAGGGACAGGCTGAGAAGACGGAACGAATCAGTGGTTGAAACAACTGGAGATGGATCCCAGGAGATGGTCAACGTCCTCCGGCTTGGCGCTGTTCTGGACGGCTGCGTGTCATCGGCAAAGGAGTTGTAGTTCAAGCCGTGGTGTTCGATGACCAGGGAGAGGGGTTGGGTGTACAGGGTGAAAAGGACAGGGCCGAGGACAGACCCTTGTGGGACGCCGAAGCGGATAGGGACAGGCTGAGAAGACGGAACGAATCAGTGGTGACACTGAGCCAGTCTCCGAGCGGTTCTGGAGGTCAGTTCCGGAACCAAGAGAGGGGCGGTGTCGTTAATGCCGAACGTGGAACTGAAGAGGCTGTGAGCGCAGACTCTCCCCAGGCCATCAGAACCATCGTTGAGGCCTGGCTCCGAGGCGTGAGCCCATAAGCGCTCCCTCAGTGTCTAAATCCACTCCCTGTCTGTCCGCCCCCCCCCCCCTCCGGCTCTGCACTGCTGACATTCCCCCCTCTCCAGGGCAGACCCACCCCCTCCCCTCCGCACTAGATCCCCCCCCTCTCCAGACCAACCCCCCCTCTCTTTCCCTCCCGACCTATAAAAAATCAGTAGTGATATAGGTAGACTTAATCTATCGCTCCTGCTCCATAGGCCTATTGTTCGTCCTGCATGTTTGAATTGTTTTCGTCGGGGCTGCCCGGTCGGTTGCTGCGCTAGGTAGCACTGGGTGGTAGGCAAGGGCCTGAAATTGAAGGGCAAATTGCGTAAAGCAATGGCTTGTCTACCAACCCACCCATGCTTTTATTTCCATAGGTACACTATCCATCCACTTTATCTTTCACTCAAGGGAAAGTAGGCGCACCAACCAAATGAGGGTAGTTGCCCTGTACAGGGATTTCCGCACTAATCTAAGAAGAACAAGAAGAAGTGCAAGGGAAGTAATTCCGGCTGACTGAATCTGATTCTTACCGCAGACAGTTTCGCATGCGTTTCTTGCTTACCACTAAGCTTACCAGAGAAGCAACAGTTAGAAGCAAGGTCTGAGCCAGTGACTTGACTGGTTTACAATGTAATATTGACCTTACTCCAGCGCTTTTAATGGGATTATTCGTCAGGGAATTAGATGGGCTGACCGATGTGACTGGGGATCGCACGCCATTTTCATCAATCATTGAAACTGTTTTACACGCGGCGACAGTGGCTTTGGCGGGCCCTATGCACAGCGAGTGGGTATCCTGATACATGGTACTTGCACACCGAGTGGTTCTCAGACTGGTCACTCTTCTTTTGGGTAACTTCTTCTTCTTCTTCTTCTTCTTCTTCTTCTTCTTCTTCTTCTTCTTCTTCTGTATTACGTTATCATTAAGATTCATGCTTTGTTAGTTGACTAGATGGGACGCAACATTAGCACTAAGCAGTTGTTTTAATCAGTCTGGTTTTCTCTTGTTTTCATCTTATGAACATTCTAAATGTTAGACTAACTTATTGTCTTGTACAGAATAACAACTGTGTGAATGGTGTTATACTGAATGAAAGAGTGTGACATGAAGTTCTTGTACATCATTGTAAAGAGTGTGAATGACGTTTAGTTTAGATGTCAAGCGCTTAGAGCAAGCCTTTTTAACGAAAGTTTTTGATTTTGATTTAGCGCTATATAAATGTTCTTCTTATTATTATTATTAATGGGTAGTCGTGAACTTTAGTGTGTTAAACTTGAGCGCAAAATTCAGTGGCATTCTTTACTTATTTTTGATATAAGTCCCCCATCCTGAACTCAGGTCAAAATGAGTTCTGCTCATTCTCTCCCTGACAGGATGCCTTGAGTTTTTTTAAAAACATATTTAGAGCTTTTTGTGATGTATTATATTTATTGATATAAGCAGATTCGCGATCGTCGATAATGATTTTTCATGGTGTTGTGTAATTTTTAAGTTACAAAGGAATTGATATATATATCATATATGTAAGACAGTTTCAAGCGAGCTATTTTTCGCGGCTGTATTTACTGTGCAAACAACTCTAAATATGGCAAAAGTGTCACGTGATAATCAACCGATCTTTCACAAGTCTCGCGGTCTCACGTGATCATACACGGCACACATCTTATTACTATATTAGTGCAATGAGCAAAACAAACCAACAAGCGCGCAACAATGTCATGGACAGTCATCGTCTCAACACATATAATACATACTAGCAGTTAAGCCCGGCTTCGCCCGGGAGTAAGCGGAGTCCTGTAGCAATTTAAGACGCTCGCTATCCCATTATCATTAGCTTTACCTCCTTTGTTTGGATACAAAAAAAGAGTTATGTCCCTTACCTTCTAGAAATTTCCGGAACTGTCCAGTTAATTTTTCTTTCTTCATTTCTTCCCCTCATAGGAGCAATAGCGAGTCTCTAATATCACTGGCATGATGTGCTTGCTACAGGTGAACAGTAGGCACTGAACTGGTCTTGCACCATATAGGCTGTATTCAATAAATGGGAGGTCCATAATCTGAGAAAGGAAACGATGAGTCAAGAAACTAAAACCCAGGTGCACATCTGCGGCACCTAGGGAGTATACGTGCACACTATCTTGTTCCTGCCTCTTGCCATCTCAGAGGTATGGCGACCACAGACAAAAAAGAGTTATCTCCCTTACCTTCTAGAAATTTCCGGAACTGTCCAGTTAATTTTTCATTCTTCATTTCTTCCCCTCATAGGAGCAACAGCGAGTCTCTAATATCACTGGCATGATGTGCTTGCTACAGGTGAACAGTAGGCACTGAACTGGTCTTGCACCATATAGGCTGTATTCAATAAATGGGAGGTCCATAATCTGAGAAAGGAAACAATGAATCAAGAAAATAAAACCCAGGTGCACATCTGCGGCACCTAGGGAGTGTACGTGCACACTATCTTGTTCCTGCCTCTTGCCATCTCAGAGGTATGGCGACCACAGACAAAAAAGAGTTATCTCCCTTACCTTCTAGAAATTTCCGGAACTGTCCAGTTAATTTTTCATTCTGCATTTCTTCCCCTCATAGGAGCAATAGCAAGTCTCTAATATCACTGGCATGATGTGCTTGCTACAGGTGAACAGTTATCTCCCTTACCTTCTAGAAATTTCCGGAACTGTCCAGTTAATTTTTCATTCTTCATTTCTTCCCCTCATAGGAGCAACAGCGAGTCTCTAATATCACTGGCATGATGTGCTTGCTACAGGTGAACAGTAGGCACTGAACTGGTCTTGCACCATATAGGCTGTATTCTTTTTCTTCTTCAGCGTTCCAGAATTTGTTCTGGTTACGTGTGAGCTAGTTTGCCCATTTGGGTTCCCCACACTATACTCTGAGAGCATAGTCAGCTCACTCCGCTTTTGTTGAGTAGACATGCTGGGTATTTTCGTGTTTCCATAACCCACCTAACTTCGACATGGATTACACGATCTCGTCCGTGCGCACTTGGTCTTGTGCTTGCGTGTACACACGAAGGGGGTTAAGTCACTAGCAGGTCTGCACATAAGTTGACCTGGGAGATCGGAAAAATCTCCACTCTTAACCCACCAGGCGGCAGCGACCGGGATTCGAACTCACGACCTCCCGATTAGGAGGCCGACGTTTTACCACCACGCCACTGCGCCCGTCCAGGCTGTATTCAATAAATGGGAGGTCCATAATCTGAGAAAGGAAACAGTGAATCAAGAAACTAAAACCCAGGTGCACATCTGCGGGTCCTAGTCAGTGTGCATGCACACTATCTTGTTCCTGCCTCTTGCTATCTCTGAGGTATGGTGACTACAGACACAGACACACACACAGACACACACACAGACACACAGACAGACACTCTCTTTTATTATATGTATAGATAGATAGATCAAAGTACGCTTGGGACATACACAAACAAAAAACAGTAACACACAAAAAAACTGTTGCTGCACGGCAGTTTGAAACACACTTTGTGACTCAGAAGTGGTTGTACACTAATAAAGTCTAATTTATGTACATTATTTGCCAACCCTCGACACTCCGAAAAAGAGATAGCGGAAGTCAATTCATCATATTGGTTTTTCATTGGCTACTTCCTAATGACTAGTTAGGGGGCATTTCATTGACAAGAGTTGTAACTTGTAACAGAACTTTTCATTGTCGGAGTGTATATCAATCAATCAATCAATCAATGACGCTTATATCGCGCATATTCCGTGGGTACAGTTCTAGGCGCTCTGCAGTGATGCCGTGTGAGATGAAATTTTATACGGCCAGTAGATTGCAGCCAATTTGGCGCATATTTACCTTTCACGGCCTATTATTCCAAGTCACACGGGTATAGGTAGACAATTATTAACTGTGCCTAAGCAATTTTGCCAGGAAAGACCCTTTTGTCAATCGTGGGATCTTTAACGTGCACACCCAATGTAGTGTACACGGGGGGAGGGTTCGGACACCAAAGAGAGTCTGCACACAAAGTTGACTCTGAAATAAATTTCCGCCGAACCTGGGATCGAACTCACGCTGACAGCGGCCAACTGAATACAAATCCAGCGCGCTACCAACTGAGCTATATCCCCGCTATATACAGACCTAGCAATCCTGTAAACACTCAAAGTGCGCATAGCTTTTGCCTTATTTCACCTGTTTATCTCTGATTTCTGCATACAATGATTGCTTTGCATATAGTGATATATATATATGACCAGGAATCTGTCACTGTGTCCAAAAAGCATGGGTGCAACTCTGCCGGCTACATGCCGGCAGCCGGGTTTTGGTTTCATCGGCTGCCGATGTTTTTGTTCCAGGAGAGGGTTTTTTTTGCATTTTAAATACTAAAAAAGCTGGACCCCAACTCTTGCCGGTTTTTGGAATTTTCCAGGTTGCACCCATGAAAAAGTGTTACACAAACACCATTTTTTAGACTTGCTTTATCTTATTAATGTTGTTGTGGGTAAGGAAGGATGTGGTTTTTAGCAGAATAAAACTGGTTTTATTGGTATGGGCCGGGGGGGGGGGGGGGGGGGGGGGGGGGAGGGGGTCGGTATAGTGCCTCGAGCACTTAAGGTATGTATGTTACATTTACACCAAAACACATACAATAAGTATCATGGAATCTCCCCTGAGTTATTTCTCCCATTAAAATTCATCAGTCATGTAGTCTTGTGTTTGGTACTACTGTTACCACAAACATGGCGAGTCAGATGTCTATAATCAGTGCCTGCCAGGATGTTTAGTGGCCGTATGTTACTTGACACCAAAAATCACTTTACATGTGTAAACTTCACCCCATGCTTAATCTCTGCGGAGCCCAGTGAGTATTTTAGGTTTAAGGAGTACCCATATTCTTTTTTAAGACTAATGAGAGTCTTATTCCAGGCAGCATCATGCTAACAAAATAAGTCGCGTAAGGCAAAAATACAATATTTAGTCAAGTAGCTGTCGAACTCACAGAATGAAACTGAACGCAATGCAACGCAGCAAGACCGTATACTCGTAGTCCACCGCTCACGGCATAGGCAGTGAAATTGACAAGAAGAGCGGGGTAGTAGTTGCGCTAAGAAGGATAGCACGCTTTTCTGTACCTCTCTTTGTTTTAACTTTCTGAGCGTGTTTTTAATTCAAACATATCATATCTATATGTTTTTGGAATCAGGAACCGACAAGGAATAAGATGAAAGTGTTTTTAAATTGATTTGGGCAATTTAATTTTGATAATAATTTTTATATATTTAATTTTCAGAGCTTGTTTTTAATCCGAATATAACATATTCATATGTTTTTGGAATCAGCAAATGATGGAGAATAAGATAAACGTAAATTTGGATCGTTTTATAAATTTTTATTTTTTTTTTACAATTTTCAGATTTTTAATGACCAAAGTCATTAATTAATTTTTAAGCCACCAAGCTGAAATGCAATACCGAAGTCCGGGCTTCGTCGAAGATTACTTGACCAAAATTTCAACCAATTTGGTTGAAAAATGAGGGCGTGACAGTGCCGCCTCAACTTTCACGAAAAGCCGGATATGACGTCATCAAAGACATTTATCAAACAAGGAACTCTCATGTCAAATTTCATAAAGATCGGTCCAGTAGTTTAGTCTGAATCGCTCTACACACACACACACACACGCACATACACCATACCCTCGTTTCGATTCCCCCTCGATGTTAAAATATTTAGTCAAAACTTGACTAAAAATAAAAACAGCTTCACTGCATAAATCTGTACAATCTAATTAAAGCAAAAGTTCACTCCACCACAAGCCGTTATAATTCTCTGGTTAGTTTCAGTTCAAACACATCTGTGGAAGTCCCTTGTAAGCAGGGATGACATTGATTACTGTGAAATATGAATCCAGAAAGAAATGTGGCCTTTTTAAAAACAACTGCTCCAGTCAGTATGTTACTTTACACCAAAGTACACAGTTTTTCACTTCTTACTGACCAAACATACTGCCATACTACAGCATATGCACACAGGAACAAAAAGACTTCAGCTCTAAATTGTTATAAAGAACATTTATTTTAAAAAGACGACTATGTGAGCCAAAAATCACCAGCAAACCTGTTTGTTAGTTATTTTACACCATAAAAAGCACATAAACGAGCTCAGAGGTAGAATACATTGCATCATCTAGATTGCTCCAAAATGTCTTAATCTCAAGAAACACTGCCTCCACACTTTTGAAATTGTCAAAGGTGTGATTATGATGCATGACATGGCAGACTTGTAAATTAAAGTGCTAGGTGTATGTTACTTTACACCAATAACGTTTAGTCTCATCAATGCCTGTATAAATGATAAGGTACAAAATCACAAAAACATGAACTCATATTATTTTTAGAGTCACAATTCAGAAGTGAAAGAAAAACAAGAAGCTCAGAAGGTGGCACAAACTTGTGCATTTGTCCTTTTTAGAAGTAATATGGCCAGATGTACGTTATTTTACACCAAATATGTGCCTAACCTCAAAGCATACTAAATCAGTCTTTTGTGTAAGATATGGACAAAGGGAATGTTATCAGGAGTGATTTTCAGTAGTTGTAAGAAGTAACTATCATGAAATAAGTAATGGAGACATAACTTGTAGAAC
This sequence comes from Littorina saxatilis, assembly GCF_037325665.1. NCBI lineage: Eukaryota > Metazoa > Mollusca > Gastropoda > Littorinimorpha > Littorinidae > Littorina > Littorina saxatilis. The sequence goes on along the minus strand of NC_090260.1, from coordinate 45,958,059 downwards.
AACTAAGCTGTACGTTACTTTACACCAAAGCCATTTCAAACTATTATGTTCAAGTGGAAGATATTAAATTAAAATACATGGTGAACTGAAAACAACTGTATATGATCAACTAGACTAGAAATATGGCCAAACCCAGAATGCTGTACAATCTGATGCATTTGTTTTGTTTCCGACCCAGTGTGGTCAGATGGTATGTTATTTTACACCAAGAAACTTCTGATCGTTGCATGACCGACTACTGCGACATGTTGGCCCGCCTCTGCCTCTGGTACAGGCGAAGAAAGGTTGCTGCCTTAATCAAATGTTCAACTTGTAATTCTCCTTCCTGTCACCAGTGAAACTTCTCTGGTACTTCACCAACAGCTGCTCCCGCAGTGGGGCACTGTGGTTATGAAATTAAAGGCCCCTCCTGTTTTTGGAACCGCAGGAGCTTTCTAGTTTGCTGTTAGGTAGATTTTTGGTTCCTCTTTCCTGTCATGCTCTCTTTTTCTTCATGAATTCTTTTCTTTTTTCTGCCTTCTTGCTCATTCACCTGTATTTTTTCCAAAAATCTCTTCTCTTGCCGCTTGTCTCGCGATTCATGTATAGTTTAATCTGTTAGTGTTCTGATGTAAGTCCAGCAGTAGATAGGTTAAGCCTATTTTAACATACTGGAAACTGGTAATCTTCCAGTAGGTATTAATTTAGTTTTACTAAAGCCTGCTGGGACACAAGTAATGGGTTAGTGCATTTGTAAACAGGAATCGCTTGACAAGTGGCCCCCTACATCCCCCCCTTCCTCGTCCTGATATGGCTCTGCGTAGTCGGCTGAACGTTAAGCAACAAATAAACAAACAAACAAACCAACAGCTGCTTCTCTTGTTCACAAAATGATGAAGTAGTATTTAGAGCTTCATGCATTTGTAGGGTCTGGTTGTATTTGGACTTGGAGGCAGTAGCATTTCTAAACATTCGTCATCCAACCACTGTCTTCTTGGTCGCAGCTTGACTCTCAGCTTGTAGCTATTGGTTGCTCCATAATACAGAAAAGAATCTTGATCCAGTCGTAAAAATACTTGGACCACATATCTCTTCGCTGCTGGAAACGTAGCCTTTGCTGATCATGCAGCATCATCAGCAAAGACAATTTAAAAATTGTTATAACTCATGAAGAACAGCTGTGGTGAAAGCATTGAAATGCCCCTCTATTACAAGTAATGTGTGTCAAAATACCTATAATAATTCACCACATGTAAAGCTGAATGTGAATACCAAGGCTAATACACTACAGCACAGCCATAATGTCATCTCTTTCACAAAACCTAGTTCGCAAACTTTGCAAATCAATGTTCAGACATACTGCCAAACAACTTTCCTTCCATTGTAACAATATGTCTTTTTATAAACTAAAAATACCTCTCTCCCCACAGAAAACACAAAACAAATACAAAATCTCAACTTTAAAAAATCATCTGTGTCTGACTCCGGACTCATCTATCCACCCCTCCAGATCAAAACACTTTTTTAAACTCCAGGTGACATGGTTCTTGCACAAATCCAGCCATTGAAAAAGTTGCCACATGGTTAAAATAAAAATAAAGAGTTAATCCTAAAATCTATATTTATAAACTTGTCTTTATGTATAGTTAAAAAAAACACTAAAATTTTATATTTTCACTTGTCGGAGTTGTCCACTTTTTAATTATCTCATTTGGAAACAATCTTTTTGTTTTGCCTGAAAATAAATAACACTAAGAATATAATATTTGCAGTCGCCAGCAAGCTCTGATCATATAAATAAAGACCTATCAAAAGCACCACTATAACACCGACACCAACTCACAATACCCCCCCCCCCCCCCCCCCCACCTAAAAAAATCCCAACTGCAACAGCCAGGAAGACAAGTTATGGAAGGCAAGTAAAATCCACATCCTAAAACGTGTAGTCTCCATGAATTCGGTGGGGGAAAGTGGAACATTCCGTGTAGCGCGTACGTACGCCACTTTACACATCCGGTCAGAGCCAGCGTTTTGTGTAAACAAACGTACGGGATGTGACCAACTAAAGCACAGGTGTTCGGCGTTTTTAATTTCAGCGAGGTTGGTAACACTGGCCTTCAACATATATCACGCAAATCTTACATAAAAAAAGTTAAGAAAACACTCGATTTGACATAGACAGTAACGTACGCTACTTTACACTACATCGATATGGTAAACTAACGTACGGCGGGTGAAAGTGACGAAGCTCGGAGATATCAACCCAAAATGCTTAATTATGGATGAAAGGAGTTGATTTTGAAAGCTTAGTGACAAAATATTCTGCAAACAGTACATTTTTCACCACCAAAACTGAAAAGAGAGGAATTTTGAACTGTACGTTACAGCTGACACGAAAGCCTTGTAGTAAAGTAACGTGCAATGAATCGAATCACCAGATCGGGATGGAACGCATGGTTTTCTTAAGTCCCTGGTAATGTTAACCATGCTACTTCCTAAAAAATGCTTTTTTCTATCGTCCTAAGCACGAAGTGCAGAATAAATCCTAAGTACGTTACATTTACAACAAATCTGAAACCATATTCAACCTAGCGAACATTCAAAAGCCCGACTGCCTCCGATTTTCGACTGAATCATTCAGGTACGAATACTTTTTCCTTTCAAACATTGTTTTTATCATGTTTCGTAAGAAATCACTCGATTTATAACAGTTTCATTCTCAAAAGTATGTACGTTACTATTTGGATGACGACCATGCACACTTAGCCGTAGGGCTGGGCTCGTCCATCTCGCACGTAGGTGTGAAAGTCCTGTTGTCATTGATAGATCATATTCAAATGACCAAGGGAGACTAGTTAGGTCACGCTCGTCACAACATCTCGGCAAAACGAGAACGTTTTATTTTGGTTAAAAGTAATTTTTCTTTACACAAAATCAATAAATCGTGTCGATTTTCACGAATCACAGACAAAGCATGCATTGCAAGCAATTTTTAAAATATTTTTTTAGACTTAGTAGACTTTGTGAACCTCGAAATCGATCTTTGGCGGCCATCTTACATTTACTGCGAACTGTACGACCGTTTGACTGACCGATACCGAATTGACACAAGGATAATAACGTACATCTCGCATCACTTTTCCAAGCGAAATCAAATGAAAGAAGTTGGCAGCTCCGTCGAGCTCATTTTTGGTCTCATTAAACATTGCATTCATTTTCTGTCTGGTTTGTATGAAGGATTTACCTGTCGCACAGGTGTTCGGAAAGCACCCAAAATCGCGTAACGCTTTTCTCTCCAGAATGACTAGGTAAGGTTGGAATCAGAAGTCTGTTATTCGTTGCTTACGGCATAAATTTGCCACCATGTTATACCAAAACGTTCGTCCATTCATCCTCTTTCATCCAACACAAAAATGTTCTTTGCAAAAAAAGTTTATTAGAAGCAGGAGCCTGCCAAATAATTCAAGCGGGCTCTTCCCTTCTTTCAACGCCATGACAGATTCTTGGCCATATACTGAGGGGCGCGTGACATCTTTGTAGTTTGTGAAAGCAAAACACTTTTGAAAGACAAGACCACGACTTTTTTCCCTTGAAAAATTGAAAATGGCTGTTCAGATGTTCCTGTGGCGGCTGTGCTATTTTGGTGGTTGTGATGTTGTGTGGGAAGAATTACCATAACGACCAGCTGCCATGGAAGTTTTTTATTTTTACTGCAAGTGCAAGCAGAATAACCATTGCACCATTTCAACCTCGTTTTCTTCAAATACATGTACCACATTTTTTGTTCTTTTTCTACAGTAACGCCGTGAACAGTGGGGAACCATCAAGGCCTTCACTAGTGACCAGACAGGTACATGCAGAAGCTTCTCACTGCAGCATGGAGGAAGGAGACACAGCAATTCTGTCTGACATCAAGATAGAGATTGATGTCGCTGAAGAGACACCGCAGTACTGGCACGTGACGGAACCAGAGCCATACGGTAAGGTTATAAACCAAACCTCTCTAACACTAACACTGTAATCACTGACTATGAGACTTTGGTTTCCTTCTACTTTAGTGCCAGAAAACACAGAAACAAAGCGTGTCTAGACCAAAACGACGAGATGCATCAAATTTGTAAGCGACATTTTTAAAGCAGAAACAGGGCTATTCGCTGTATTTTTCGACCACGAAGGTTGCTGTCGATTTTTTTATTGCTACTAACAGCACAGTCATTGTCACATACTATGCAGAAACCATTTTACCCAAACTTATTCACGAGTTCGGCAGTCAGCGACCAAACTGCGAAACCCAGACTGCCCTAATTCTTCATGAAAATGTCAGTCTCCATGAAAGAAGGGCCGTAACTCCATTCCTAAAAGACCAAAAGGTCTTATTTTTGCCTCACACTGTCTTCAGACCTGAGTACACCCCTTGAGATTGCTGAACATAGCCTCTTTGAACATCAGACGTTTTGCCAACAAGTTTCACTGCACCCAGGACCTACAAAAAAGCCGTCAAATCAGAGCTGAAAAGCAACCCCAAATAAAGCCACCCTAAATCCTCTTCTGATCGGCTTAGACACTTGTGACTCTGCATCGATATTGGAGGAGAGTAGTTCTAACAGGCATGGTACTCTTCCGCCGATCGGCGGAAATCCGCCGAAAACGAAAATCCGAAAAAAAGTAAAAAATAAAAAAAATTTAAAAAATCCGAAAAAAAATAAAAAAATTAAAAAAAATCTGCTGATTGACTTGAGATTATTATTTTTTCTTATTCAAGCCTTGTTATCTTTCACTTATATCCCTCTCAGCTTCAAGGAGAGGGCACTAAACACATTTGAATTAGTAAAAAGTCGTCAGCTTCACGGGGGCGTTGCCCCCTGACCCCCACAAGGGGCAGCGCCCCTTGACCCCGCCAGGGGGCCTAAGCGGCCCCCTGGACCCCCGGCTTTATTTCAGCTGAAACTGCCATTCCTTCAGTACCATGTCTGTCTAATGACTGCTGTAATTTGGGCCAGATACGCCAAACGGTCTCTGCGAAAATCACATTTGATCATTTTCTTTGGATCATACCTCGTATAAGACGTAGTGGCTATACAGTAGAACAGATTTAATCACATATTCTTACTCCAATTCTTATGAATGCATTGACTTTAGTCCCACATGCTAGATGTCGAAAAAACCTCTCAAATTACCTGCCCTTAGTAGGGTGGTAGCCAAGCTAAAAGCGACGCCATAGCCGTTGCTATGGCCTGACCTTGCTCGGTTACCCATAACACCCTGCGCACCACGTGAGCGCCAGCATCCGTAATGATCATTCTCGACTTTCGACTACACACGGTGGACGTGTCCGAATTTCGCTCTCACTTTTGGCCTTCACATGCCTGCTCGTCCGTGAGACTAGCCGGTTCTTGGGTCTCTACCTGTCCGTCTACCTTTTGGGTGAGATCTTTCCTTTTACGTTTGGAGTATAAATGTTGTTAGCTTTGTTTTGAACACGCACGCAGATAATTTTGTTCTGGGTGACTGTTTTTCGCCGGTCTTAAAATGGCCGACAACAAAGCTAAACTGAGTGCGAGACTGGAAGGCGACAAGGCTCTTAGCCCAGTTAAGAAAGCTAAAGCTAAGGGTAAAGCCAAGAACGTTGATTTGCCTATTATGCGGGTAGAAGATCCGTCAAATAGCACTTCGTTTGATGTTCCTATCCCTCCGAGGACGGGTTCCGTTCGTTCACAGCTCGCGTCCCCTGATGGAGGTGAGGAGCCGGGGCCTTCAGCCTTGGGCTTGTTAAAGTCCGAATTGTTTGATTTTATTTCTCAACAGTTTGCGTCTCGCTCTGGGGTCCCTCCTCTGCCTCCGGCAGTAGGGGATCCTTCCTCCCTGGCTCGGCTGGGGTCGTCGTCGTCGTCGACTCCGGCGACTCCTGCGGATGGGGGGGGTGGCCGGGCGGCCATTTCTTCTCCGCACTTGCTTGGTGCACCTGACCAGTTCGGGCCTTCCCTCTCTGCCTCTGGTAGTGCTGCGGTTGCGCTTGAACACTCTCTCCGTAAGGAGAGGGGGTCTGCTTCCTCTCTGTCTCTTCCCGCTCAGCTTGCTTTTAGCAACACTGCAGTGGGAAGTCAGCTCTCTCCCCTTTTGGGAGAGGGAGAGAGGGGGCATGGTAAGTCACAGCCTGGGCTTGGTCCCACCTTGCCCCACTGGGGGCAGGGGGCTGTGTCAGCTTCTCACTCTTTCCCACCCACTGGGCGGGACTGGGTGGGGGCTGGTGTAGCGGCTCACCCTTTCCCGCCCGCTGGGCATGATCGGGTGTCCGCTGTTGGACTGGCGTCTCAGTCAGTGCCGCTATTGTCCACTGCTAGCAGCCGCCCCTCTCCCCAGCAGGGGTGGTGGGGTGGTGGGGCAACGGGACTACAGCAGGTTGACGGGTGGGGGCGGCCTTTCACGGTCTCGCCTCTCACTCAGTCTTACCCCTCGCAGGGTTCGCTTGCTGCAGCTACGAGCCAACTCCCACCGCATGCAGCGGGCGGGGTAGCTCAAACTGGCCAGACTGGTTTTGACTGTTGGGGCCAAGCGCCCGGTCAGCGGTCTACCGACAATGGGCCTGGCGCGGCTTTGTTGGGTGGCCCCCTCCCCCCGCCTTCTTGGCGGGCCTCTGTGCCTTCTGTCTACCCTTCTACCCCAGTGGGGCAGGGGGGGGATGGTGGGTGGCAAGCGGGATCGGGTCACGCTTTTGTTGCTCCTGTCTCCCCTCCTGTGTACAGTGATACTGTGGAGGCTGGGGACTCTGATTCTTCTGTGGAAGATGAGGAGTGTGTTGTCTTGCCTTTTGGGTTTAGGCAAGCCATGAGAAGAGCGGCCTGTGTGGCAGCTCGTTACTTTCCGGAGGGGGTGGTGGATTCAGGACAGGGTGTCTCTTTTCCACCGTACGCTGCAAATGATTTTCGCCCTTCACAGGAGAGTTCACAATCGTTTCGTTTTGTGGAATCACCTGCCGTGGCTTATCACATGTCGCAACTGTTGGCTCGACCGGCCCCTCAGGGCAGTGGTCTGTCGCCGACTCCCTTTCCTTTATTGCATGCTCATGATACAGCGCCTGCTTCAGCCAATCCAAGGCTGGCGTCAAACGCACAGGCTTCTCCGGTAGTGCAGAAAAAGCTTGACTGGAATGTGAAGTCAAGGAACTTTGTTCAGACTTTTGCTTTGCCGAGGGCGACTTTGCCAATTCCGCCGGAGTTGCTTGCCTTGTTGCCAAAGCAACCTTCTGCTAAGGAGGGGGTCTCGTTCTCTGATGCTTCTCTCTCTTCTCTGGAGGAGATAGGGCGTCTTGATCTTGAATTGGCTTCTATGGCAGAGTCTTTGCTCCGAGCTCTTACTCGAGCTGTTGCTGGCTCTTTGGAGCCTTTTAGACTCATGGAAGACGCCTCAGCCAGTGACATCTCCATACTGCTTGCTGCTTTGGGGATGGTGAACTCTGAGAGGATGAGCATTTCAGCGAGGCTGTATGCTCATGCTGTCTTTTCACGGCGTGATTTGCTGCTTTCTCAAGCTGGCTTTTCCCATCAGTCTACTGTGGACTCGCTGCGTTCCTCGCCTTTCGTTGAGGGCTCTCTACTGGGTAGAGTAGCCCTGGATGCAAGGCAGCAGGAAGTTCAGGAGGCTAAAGACAGACATCTCGTTGGGATTTCGTTTAAAGTCCCAAAGAAATCTCAGTGTTCTTCTCAGCCTTTCAGGAACAAGAAGCAGCACAGCTCCTCTCGTCCCAAGGAACAGGTAGATAAGGCCGCACCAGCTAAGGGTGCGCCTTATCCTAAGAAGCCCTCGTTCGGGAAGGGGAGGGGTGGGGCTCGAAAGCCCTCCCCCCAATGAGGCTCTCCCGATCACATCACCCCTGTTCCCCCCACTCTTGTGGTGGCAGGGGGCCCCACCAGGGCTATATCCATGTGGCAGGCGTTAGTGCACAGCCAATGGATTTTGCGGGTGGTGCGATCGGGATTCCGGCTGTTGTGGGAGGGGGAAAAGGCGCCCTTGACCAGGGTTCCTCCTCCCTTTCGTTTTCCGGCCAACCAAGAGGCCAGAGTGGCCATAGAGACAGAGATCAGTTCTCTTTTGGCCAAGGAGGCTATAGAGGAGATTGTGGATCTTGCCTCGCCCGGGTTTTACGGACGGCTGTTCGTAGTGCCCAAGGCGTCAGGCCGCTGGAGGCCGGTTCTCGATCTTTCGTTCTTGAACAAGTTTCTTCGGAAGATCAAGTTTCGTATGGAAACACCGGCTTCGGTCAGGGAGGCCCTACGCCGGGGAGACTGGGTGACCTCGGTGGATTTAACGGACGCCTACTTTCATATCCTTATGCATCAAACGGACAGAAAGTGGCTCCGTTTCCGCTGGGGTCATCGGATCTTTCAGTTCAGGGCTCTGCCCTTCGGGCTTTCCCTGGCACCTTGGGTGTTCACGATGGTGATCAGGCAGTTGGCCGCGCTGATCAGGCAAAGAGGTATTCGTCTACGGACATACCTAGACGACTGGTTGATCCTGAATCAGAGTCAATCAGCGTGCCACTTGCACACTCAGGTTGTGTTGAACCGGGCTCTCAGCCTTTTTTTCTCTGTGAACCAAGCGAAGTCGGAATTGACTCCCTCGCAGAGGTTTGTTTACCTCGGTATGGCGTTCGACACTGTCGCTTGGACGGTTCGGCCTACGCAGGAGAGAATTCAGAAGCTTCATGCTCTCATTTTGGCTGTGGCTGGCAGCCAGCAGGCCTCGGTGAGGGTCCTTACCTCGATTCTGGGCCAAATGGAATCTATGGCAACTCTGGTTCCCCTAGGGAGAGTGTACAAGAGGCCTTTCCAAGCTGCGCTCAGCTCTCTCTGGGAGCCGGCTTCGCAGGATTGGGACAAAATCGTCCCCACGCAGGGATGGTTCAGTCACGCGACTGCTCGGTGGTTGGACCTGGACTGGATTTCGCAGGGGGTTCCCATCGCTCTGCCCCCTCCGGACGTAGACCTTTTTACGGATGCGTCTATGGCCGGGTGGGGGGCTCACATCGGGGGCCAGGCGGCCTCCGGTCTTTGGACTCAGTCCCAGCGCCTTTGGCATATCAATCGCCTGGAGTTGGAGGCGGTTGCCCTCGGTTTGCTGGCGTTTCTCCCTCTGTTGGGCGGCAGACATGTCCGGTTGCACACGGACAATACCACTGTCGCTGCTTACATCAACAAGCAGGGAGGAGCTCGGTCGTTTTCCCTGTCAGACAGGGCGTGCGAGGTTCTGGTCTGGTGTCACTCGCATCGGATCTTGATCTCAGCAGAGTTTCTTCCGGGCAAGCTCAACGCACTGGCGGATGCACTCAGCAGGTCCTCTCAGGTGTTGCACACCAAATGGACGATCACTCATGGGGCGCTCCAACGCCTGTGGGCACAGGTGGAGAAGCCCATGATCGATCTATTTGCAACGAGGTTCTCAAGGAGACTTCCCATTTTCGTGTCCCCCTTTCCGGACACGGAGGCTTGGGCAAGCAATGCGTTGGAGATCTCGTGGAGCGGCCTTCAGGCCTACGCATACCCTCCCTTCCCTCTGCTCAGCAGGGTGGTGAGGAAAGCCGAGCTGGATCGTCCGGAGCTCCTGCTGCTGGTAGCCCCCTGGTGGCCTTCCCAGCAGTGGTTTCCAGATCTGCTGTTGTTGACAAAAGGAGTTCCGATCCCTCTAAATCTAGTGCGAGGAGAGCTCGTTCAGCCAAGAACAGGCATCCCGCACAGAGACCCGCAGGCCCTGTGCCTACACGTTTGGAGACTGTGAGGTCGGAACTGCGGAAATCTGGCGCTTCAGACTTGACGCTGGATTTGGTTTTTAAGGCGCATAGGTCCTCGACGGCGTCTGTTTATGCTTGCCATTGGGCTGCCTGGGCCAAGTGGTGTAGGGAGGCGGGGGTCAACGCTGTGGCCCCGCGCTCTTTACAGGTGGCAAATCATCTCTCGTTTTTATCTGCGCAGGGCAGTTCGGCCTCTGCTTTGAGAGTCCGGCGTTCTGCTATATCTGCTACTCTGAGACAGATAGGCAGATCGATTAACGTTAACGGTGTGATTGCTAGTGTGATCAAAGGGGCCGCTCTCCAGGAAGCGCAGAGACGGACCTCTGTCCCGGCATGGGACTTATTTTTGGTTTTAGAATATTTGCGTTCTTCGGCGTTTGAGCCTTTGCAGGCTGCTAGCCTGACTGATTTAACACGCAAAACGGTTTTTCTGCTTCTTCTGGCTACCGCTCGGCGAGGCAGTGAGATACATGGATTGTCGGGTTTGTCGGAAGACATCGCGTTTGAGCGTGATGGGTCTTTGTCACTTCATTTCCGGCCTGGTTTTCTCGCGAAAAATCAAAAGCCAGGCCAATCCCCGCCCGTGGTCCGAGTCCCCCCGCTTGGGACTATTCTGGCTTCGCACGATCCCGACTTAGCTAACTGTCCAGTTAGGGCCTTGAAGTCTTACTTGGCTCGCACTCAGTTGGTTAGATCCAAAAGTCAAAAACTTTTGTTCATTTCATTGAACACGAAATATGACAGGGACATATCGAAATTGACCCTTACAAGATGGGTGGCGACCCTCATTAGACGAGCGTATGAGTGGTGGCTATCTCAGGAGAGGGGGGGGGGCGTTCAGTCCTTCCTCTGACATCAGCTCGGGTACATGAGGCCAGAGCTTGGGCGTCCTCTGTGGCCGTCTTACGGTCAGGGCGCTTAAGCGACGTCTTGCAGACAGCTTACTGGAAGTCAGACGATGTTTTCATCAGCTTCTACCTTCGTGACATCTCCTGCTCGCGACTGGATGGCTCCAGTGCATTGCCGGCTTTGGTCGCTGCAGGGCAGGTGCTTGCTAGGACATAAGTAAGTTCCCTCCGCCTTTAGGAGGAATCTGCATTCATAAGAATTGGAGTAAGAATATGTGATTAAATCGAAAATTTTTAATTAAATTTTGATTTAATATAATATACTTACCCAATTCTTATAGTTAATACCCTCCCATCCGTCCCCGCTGGATTATGTCCTTGGGGTGTTTGTTTGAGTTATAGTCTCGAATGATCATTACGGATGCTGGCGCTCACGTGGTGCGCAGGGTGTTATGGGTAACCGAGCAAGGTCAGGCCATAGCAACGGCTATGGCGTCGCTTTTAGCTTGGTTACCACCCTACTAAGGGCAGGTAATTTGAGTGGTTTTTTCGACATCTAGCATGTGGGACTAAAGTCAATGCATTCATAAGAATTGGGTAAGTATATTATATTAAATCAAAATTTAATTGAACATTTTCGATTTTATCCTACATACGTGAGGGAGACTATGCCTCACATGCCGAACTCCTACAATAACGCCAGATTCCTTCTGCTGTACTGAGATTTAGAAAATTGCTGCCGTTTTTTCGAAGCCAAAGGTAATATTTGACTAGAGCCGACTTGACGTCACTGATTACAGTTGCACACAACACGCTAACGACTACGGTAGCCTAGAATAAACTATTGAAGCGCCTGTATGGTTTACATATGTGCTAATTAGCCATGCAAGAGACCTGTATGCGTCATAAAATGGTGCTGAAGGCCTTACAAAACGTGTTTCGTCGGGTTTTTGTATTGTATACCCCCCGCGGGTTAGGGGGATTCCCATATTGGTTGGGACGAGAAAGAATTTACCCGCTGCTCCTCAGCATGTCGTAAGAGGCGACTAACGGATTCTGTTTCTCCTTTTACCCTTGTTAAGTGTTTCTTGTATAGAATATAGTCAATCATGTTTGTAAAGATTTTTAGTCAAGCAGTATGTAAGAAATGTTAAGTCCTTTTTACTGGAAACTTGCATTCTCCCAGTATATAATAATAATAATTCTCTTTATTTATATAGCGCCTTATCCGAAGTTCAAAGCGCTTTAAGGTCATATATTGTACTACGTTGCAAGCCCCTGGAGCAAATTTTTGATTAGTGCTTTTGTGAACAAAAAACAATTGACAAGTGGCTCTATCCCATGTCTCCCCTTCCCCCGTCGCGATATAACCTTCGTGGTTGAAAACGACGTTAAACAGCAAATAAATAAAGAAAGATTGTATTGTATGGGGAGATTTATATAGCGCTTGACGTTCTCTAAGCGCTTTACATATTAATTTCTGCCGTGTGAGATGGAATGTTTTACACAATATATCACGCATTCACATCGGCCAGCAAACCTCAAGCTTATTAGGGCGAGCATTCACCTTTCACGGCCTTTATTCCAAGTCACACGGGTATTTGGTGGACATTTTTATCTATGCCTATACAATTTTGCCAGGAAAGACCCTTCTGTCAATCGTGGGATCTTTAACGCACATATGTAAACCATACACGCACTTCACTTAATGGTTTATTTTAGGCTACCGCAGTCGTCAGCGTATTGTGTGCAACTGCAATCAGTGACGTCAAGTCAGCTCTTGTCAAATATTACCTTTGGCTTCGAAAAATGTAGTGTACACGAAGGGACCTCGGTTTTTCGTCTCATCCGAAAGACTAGCACTTGAACCCACCACATAGGTTAGGAAAGGGGGGAGATAATTGCTAACGCCCTGACCCAGGGTCGAACTCGCAACCTCTCGGAGTCTCGCTTCCGAGGCAAGTGCGTTTACCACTTGGCCACCCAGAGTCGGTTTCTATGACTTTTTTTGTGAAAAGCTTTGTTTCTTCGGATTTCTATGACTTTTTTGTGAAAAGCTTTACTCATTCTGTAAACCTGTTAGGCGGAGTGGGGCTTTAAACAAGACAGGCAAAGAAAACTGACTGTATTGGAAGAAAATTGATTGATTGTTTTCTTGACATATAAAACGACGGGCACAGAGGCGGGGTGGTAAGACGTCAGCCTGTTAATCGAAAGGTCGTGAGTTCGGTCCGCCTGGTGGGTTAATGGTGGAGATTTTTTTGATCTCCCAGGTCAACTTATGTGCAGACCTGCTAGTGGCTTATCCTCCTTCGTGTGTACACCCAACCACAAGACCAAGTGCGCACGGAAAAGATCCTGTAACCCATGTCAGAGTTCGGTGGGTTATAGAAACATGAAAATACCCAACAAGCTTCCCCCGAAATCGGCGTATGCTGCCCGAATGGCGAGCTAAAAACAGTCATACACGTAAAAACCCACTCGCCCAAAAACATGAGTGAACGTGGGAGTTTCAGCACATGAACAAACAAGAAGAAAAAGAAAGTTTAAACTTGTTCAGTATTTGCTGCTTCTTTCTGCTACAGTGAAACCCCATTTTAAGACCTCCAAGAATCTGGAAAATCAGGTCTTAACAAGTCGCGTAAGGCGAAATTACTTCTTCTTATTATTATTCTTCTGTGTTTGTGGGCTGAAACTCCCACGTACACTCGTGTTTTTTGCACGAGTGGAATTTTACGTGTATGACCGTTTTTTACCCCGCCATTTAGGCAGCCATACGCCGTTTTCGGAGGAAGTATGCTGGGTATTTTCGTGTTTCTATAACCCACCGAACTCTGACATGGATTACAGGATCTTTTTCGTGCGCACTTGGTCTTGTGCTTGCGTGTACACACGGGGGTGTTCGGACACCGAGGAGAGTATGCACACAAAGTTTAGTTGACTCTGAGAAATAAATCTCTCGCCGAACGTGGGGACGAACTCACGCTGACAGCGGCCAACTGGATACAAATCCAGCGCGCAACTGACTGAGCTACATCCCCGCCCTGGCGAAATTACAACATTTAATCAATCTGTCGAACCCACATAATAAAACTGAACGCACTGCAGTGTTTTCACCAGGACAAGACAGCTTCGTCAAACCACGCGGCAAGGAAGTCGCTCAATTTTTGCGTGCAGCACGAAGGAAACAGACATGCAAGAATAGCAAAATAGCGAACTGCGGTAAGCAGGTAAGCGCGCTTTTCTGTATTCTTTTTAACTGTCAGCTTGTTTCGAATACAAAATGTTATATTTATATGTTTTTGGAAGCAGGAAATGATTAGGAATAAGAATGAAACTGAACGTAGTCCGCCGCTAGTGCAAAAGGCAGTGAAAGTGACGAGGCTGTTTGGCGCGGTAGCGATTGCGCCGAGCTTTACTGTACCTCTCTTCGTTTTAACTTTCTGAGCGTGTTTTTAATCCAAACATATCATATCTATATGTTTTTGGAATCAGGAACCGACAAGGAATAAGATGAAATAGTTTTTAAAACGATTTCGGAAATTTAATTCTGATCATAATTTTTATATTTTTAATTTTCAGAGCTTGTTTTTAATCCAAATATAACATATGTATATGTTTTTGGAATCAGAAAAGGACGAAGAATAAGATGAAATTGTTTTATGGATCGTTTAATAAAAAACTAATTTTAATTAGAAGTTTCCGATTTTTAATGACCAAACTCACTCATTAGTTTTTAAGCCACGTCAAGCTGAAATGCAATACCAAACCCCGGCCTTTGTTGAAGATTGCTTTGCCAAAATTTTCAATCAATTTAATGGAAAAATGAGGGTGTGACAGTGCCGCCTCCACTTTTACAAAAAGCCGGATATGATGTCATCAAAGGTATTTATCGAAACAATGAAAATAACATCTGGGGATATCATACCCAGGAACTCTCGTGTCAAATTTCATAAAGATCGGCCCAGTAGTTTACTCTGAATCGCTCTACACACACACACACAGACACACACACACACACACACACACACACACACACACACACACACGCACACACACACGCACACACACACACACACACACACACGCACAAACACACACACACACACCACGACCCTCGTCTCGATTCCCCCTCTATGTTAAAACATTTAGTCAAAACTTGACTAAATGTAAAAAGGAGGGAGTCTTAAAATGGTGGTAAATTTACAGAGGTTATGAGCTATAAGTCTGACAAAACAGGGTCTTAAAAGGGAGGGTCAGTCTTAAAATGGGGGTAAATTTACAGAGGTTATGAGCAATAAGTCTGACAAAGCAGGGTCTTAAAAGGGAGGGTCAGTCTTAAAAGGGGGGTTCAACTGTAATACCTGTTATTAATTTTGTAAGAAGGCACTGCTTTCATAAAGACTCAACATTGATGCCTAATTGTTACTTTCAACGCGTTGTGGCCGGGTGGTAAGACATCGGCCTCATAATCAGAAGGTCGAGGGTTCAAATTTTGGCCGCGGCCGCGTTGTAGCTGGAGATATTTTCGATCAACCAGGTCAACTTATGTGCAGACCTGCTAGTGGCTTATCCCCCTTCGTGTGTACACGCAAGCCAAAGACCAAGTGTGCACGGAAAAGATCCTGTAATCCATGTCAGAGTTCGGTGGGTTATAGAAACACAAAAATACCCAGCATGCTTCCTCTGAAAGCGGCGTATGGCTGCCTAAATGGCGGGGTAAAAACGGTCATACACGTAAAAATCCACTCATACAAAAACATGAGTGTACATGGGAGTTTCAGCCCACGAATGAAGAAGTTACTCTCAAATACCGGTAGATGCAAAGTTCAGTCTCCCCTCCCCCCCTCCCCCCCCCTTTCGAACACACACACAGAAGTACAAAACACAGTCACAAAGGAGATGCATTTATTACTGTAATAGATAACAGAGACTACAGAGTACATAGAGACGCTTCATCCTTCTTTGCACTGCGGTGCGCAAGTGAGACCGGCCGCCAGCGCGCGGGAAAAGAGCAACTTCCTGCCGCACAAGGAAGTTCGCGTATAGCGGCTGCTGTCGGCTGTGTTTATATATCACGTTTGTATTGATCTATCTGTTCTGTCCGGTTGACAGTGCTGCAAAAAGTAACTGAATGAAAAAATATGTTTGGTTTGTGAACATCCTTTTTAAATGACCATATAAACACCGCAGAAAATGGTGTAGATTGAAATTAAATCAAATTTACTTAGGCAATACCCGCTGCATCGCTGTAGTTATGCAAACATGATTTAAATCAGTGTCTTTTCGTGAACTAACCGTCGTTATTTTTGTGTGTTCTAGTCGAATACATATAGGTTACACACTCCGAGTTCTGATTATCTTGCATATTTTCCCGAGGGTCGATTTTCAGGTATTACCGAGCCTTTGACGAGGTAATACCTGAAAATCAACCAGAGGGAAAATATGCAAGATATTCAGGACGAGGTATGTAAGCTATTTATCCCATTACTCCGACGTTTTCATTGAAAACACTTAATTTTTCAACTAAAACCTGCCCGTGCCTGTTTTCAGCTTGCCAAAAGCCTCCGCAGTCGAGTACCCACCTGGATATTCATGTCAATGAATTCATGCGCAAAGCTAGTTCCCATTTGTCAGCATAATGGACGGCGTCATTCGACTTGTATGTGGACATTCAGTCATTCATATTGCTTATAAAAAGGTCTGCTATCTGCTTTTACATTTTGAAAGTCATTTTAAAATATCCCTGTGTATATTTGACATCGGCTTTAGTTATACTCAATTCGGCATACAGGGTTTATATTTTTACCAGAATTGCGCACGATAATGGCAGCGCAACAAATTCAGTTCGGGCCGTGCTGGTTTGATCGTTGACCCAAGTCAGTTCACATGCAGTGTTACTGTTGGTCAGTCGGGGATAGTCATTTTCCGCCTGAGAACAGGGCACAACAGAATGCAACAACACCTGCACAAAAAACTGCGAGCCGTGCCCTCCCCCATGTGTCCCTGTGGAGACGCAGAGCAGGATGCAGCCCACATCCTGCAGGACTGCAGAAATCTCCAGCCCCTGAGGAGAGAGATCTGGACCAGGCCGGTGCCCCTTCATGAGAAGCTGCATGGACCTGTGGAGGCTCTTCATAAGACCACCAACTTCATTACCAGAGCTGGACTCCAAGTTTAACATTGGCGAACGACAAGAAGAAGAAGAAGAAGCTAACAGAGACAAAGAGACAGGCCATGGGATAAAAATGCATACTGTATACATGGTCAGTTAAGCCTGAGATAATATTGTCAGGAATAAATCGTTAACAAAACAGTTCTCGGTAACTAAGGCATTTAGTCAACTTTGCGTTGTCCCAGCACCTCAAACTGATATGGGTAGTACAATTGCACGGAGCTAAGAAATTATCATGTAAGGAAAACTGTACACAACAGCAACTTAAACAACATTCTTGTGACCAAGCTGACTTTAATTAAAGAATCTTGATCGATCGATGATTGTCTTATTTCTTATTTCTTGTTCAGAAAGCTCTCTCTCTCTCTCTTTCTCTCTCTCTCTCTTTCTCTCTCTTTCTCTCTCTCTCTCTCTCTCTCTCTCTCTCTCTCTCTCTCTCTCTCTCTCTCTCTTTAAGTCAGTTACACACACACACACACAGACCATGCCCCGTTGTGTTTTCTTTATGGTGCGGCTATGGTTGTGCTGCACGATATCGCTACTGCTGTGGAAAGCGAAAGTAGGTTTTTACATGTTTTCGCGTGGTGGCGCCACAGGGCTTCCTGTTTTAATTTTCAGCACCGTATGAAGCGTCTCTGTGTACTCTACAGTCTCTGTAGATACTAATTTGCATCACCTACATCACTTGCATTTCTTTCAGTGCCGGACAGGGAGGTCAAAACAGCTACCATGACTGCAGTGCAGTCGTTGGGCGGAAAAGCTGCAGTCAACACAGCTAGCATGCCTACAGTGCAGTCATTGGGCGGAACAGCTGCAGTCAACACAGCTACCATGCCTACAGTGCAGTCATTGGACGAAAAAGCTGCAGTCAACACAGCTACCATGCCTACAGTGCAGTCATTGGATGGAAAAGCTGCAGTCAACACAGCTACCATGACTACAGTGCAGTCATTGGACGGAAAAGCTGCAGTTAATGGGCACAGCGATGCCTGGCTCAAACCAGAGATTCAGACACCAGAAATACAGACTGCAGTCGACAATTGCAGTCATACTTGGCTGAAACAAGAGATACAGACACCAGAAACACAGACTGTAGTCGACACTCATAGCGGTACATGGCTGAACCAAGAGATACAGACACCAGAAACACAGACTGTAGTCGACACTCATAGCGGTACCTGGCTGAAACGAGGGAGATGGATAACAGAAACTCAAAGCATGGGTAGATTAGAACTAAATGAGAGACGTGAAACAGATCCAGTTCCAACGTCTGACACCACATTCCCGTGTTCAGGTCACAATAATCAGCAGGTTGTGATTACAACACATACAGGGCAGAAAAGGCATGCATGCAATGAGTGTGATGCTATTTTCAAACTGTCTTCTTATTTGAGGCGACACATGTTAACACATACAGGGGAGAAAAAGCATGCATGCAATGAGTGTGGTACCAGGTTTTTACGGTCTGGTGAGTTGAAGCAACACATGTTAACACATACAGGGGAGAAAAAGTATGAGTGTACAGAGTGTGATGCTAGTTTCAAACTGTCTTCTTATTTGAAGCAACACATGTTAACACATACAGGGGAGAAAAAGCATTTATGCAATGAGTGTGGTGCCAGGTTTTTACGGTCTGGTGATTTGAAGAAACACATGTCAACACATACAGGGGAGAAAAAGCATGCATGCAATGAGTGTGGTGCCAGGTTTTTACGGCTTGGTCATTTGAAGCAACACATGTTAACACATACAGGGGAGAAAAAGCATGCATGCAATGAGTGTGGTGCCAGTTTGAAACCGTCTTCTTCTTTAAAGCGACATATGTTAATACATACAGGGGAGAAAAAGTATGAGTGTACTGAGTGTGATGCTATTTTCAAACTGTCTTCTTATTTGAGGCGACACATGTTAACACATACAGGGGAGAAAAAGCATGCATGCAATGAGTGTGGTACCAGGTTTTTACGGTCTGGTGAGTTGAAGCGACACATGTCAAGACATACGGGAGAGAAAAAGTATGATACGAGAGAGAAAAAGTATGAGTGTACTGAGTGTGATGCTAGTTTCAAACTGTCTTATTATTTGAAGCAACACATGTTAATACATAAAGGAGAGAAAAACTATGCATGCAATGAGTGTGGTGCTAGGTTTTTACGGTCTGGTAATTTGAAGCGGCATATGTTAACACATACAGGAGAGAAAAAGCATTTCGGCACGGAGTGTAATGCCAGGTTTTAGAGAAGCATCGATGTTGTTGCCGTTTTCTGATCGGGGTCAAGCTCAGTTGGCGTTCTTTAATATCAGATTTTTGTCAAATTTTATACCAATTTGCATTTGGGAAAGTTTTTGAAGAGAATTGGGGTGAATACCAAAAGGTCGAGGACATTTGGTCAAGAGTCAAAAGGTCAAGGGTGACAAAAGGTCAACGGCGAAACGTCAAAAGGACAAAAGGTGGAGGATTGAAAAAAGGTCGAGGATTAACAAATTTGATTTTATTGTCAGTGTCAATTCGTGAAGAAAATTCTGCTTCGAGTGTCTATTGGATTTTATTTTCTGTGATTTGCAGAGCTCCATTCTGTGTCTGTGTCCCTGTCCGAATGTCACTTTCTCTCCGCTTGGAAATGCTTTTAAAGTTGGAATATGGAAGAAAAAGAGAAAACAAGAGGCGAAGCCTTCAAGGCTCACGTAAGAAATCGACAAACAGTAACACAAACTCAATCACTTCGTCACACATACACACACACACAGTAAGCATAGGTGACACTGTGCAAGAAAGCGAGACACTAGATCTAGATCTGTCTGTCTGCATGTAGCCTACTTACAGACACGACTGCCAACTAGTCTCGGCCCGCTCAAAATAACAATGACCGAGACATTCCTTCGCGTGACGTCTAACCCTCTTACGCCATAATGTGACGTCTTCAAATGACGAAATGTTAAAGTTTCTACCACAGACATACACACGCACGCACACACGCACATACGCACGCACAGACAGACAAAGTTACGATCGCATAGGCTACACTTCGTGAGCCAACAAGTCGAGCTTTATAGCGTATCAGTGACATGTTTCACCAAACAATCTGAGTATCGAGCTGCGTTCACCGTTGACCACACAACGCTTCATTTACCGACAAAGCCGTGGGTCCGTGAACACAAACAAACAGACGTCACTCAATGCACTGTTAGTACGAACACTGTTCTGAATAACTAAAAACAAGGCGTGTAAGGCGAAATTACTACATTTAGTCAAGCTGTCGAACTCACGTGATGAAACTGAACGCACGGTATTTATTCACTATAAGACAGTACAGCTTCGTCAATCCCCGCGTGAAGGAAATCGCTCACCTTCCACGTGCAAAACGTAGTGATATTGACACGCCAGATTAGTGCTAAGCAGGAAAGCGCGCTTTTCTGTATTCTTGTTAACTTCCTGAGCTTGTTTTGAATACAACCTATCGTATCTATATGTTTTTGGAATCAGGAAATGATCACGAATAAGATGACATCATTTTTGGATCGATTTCTTACATTTTAATCGTAAGACTAATTATTCTAATTTCGTTAATTATGATCACATTTTAAGAGTAAACATGACATATGTATATATATTTTTAGATTCAGAATGTGATGAAGAATACGATGCAATCAATTTTAAATCTGTTTGCAAAAAATCGATTTTAATTACAACTTTAATTACATTTTAAGCCTCCAAGCTGAAATGCAATACCAAAGTCCGGGCTTCGTCGAAGATTACTTGACCCAAATTTAAACACAATTGGTTGAAAAATGAGAGCGTGACATTCACGAAAAGCCGGATATGACGTCATCAAAGACATTTATCAAAAAAAGGGAAAAAACGTCTGGGGATATCATACCCAGGAACTCTCTAAAATTTCATAAAGATCGGGCCAGTAGTTTACTCTGAATCGCTCTACACACACACACACACACACACACCACCACGACCCTCGTCTCGATTAAAACATTGAGGCAAAACTTGACTAAAGGTAAAAAGAACACACAATTTATAAAATGCACAATAGGGACACAAAGCAGCGTTTTCTTCATTTCCCCCGCGGGTTAGGGGGTGTCCCATATTGGGACGAGAAAGAATTTACCCGATGCTCCCCAGCATGTCGTAAGAGGCGACTGACGGATTCTGTTTCTCCTTTTACCCTTGTTAAGTGTTTCTTGAATAGAATATAGTCCATTTTTGTAAAGATTTTAGTCAAGCAGTATGTAAGAAATGTTAAGTCCTTTGTAGTGGAAACTTGCATTCTCCCAGTAAGGTAATATATTGTACTACGTTGCAAGCCCCTGGAGCAAATTTTTGATTAGTGCTTTTGTGAACAAGAAACAATTGACAAGTGGCTCTATCCCATCTCCCCCCTTCCCTCCATCGCGATATGACCTTGAATGGTTGAAAACGACGTTAAACACCAAATAAAGAAAGAAAGAAAGAAAGCTGGGAAGAAATGCGTAGTCAGTGAAGACTCTTGTGAAAATGTACTACTATTATGTGTTAACTGTTGTAATGAGAGCTGGGAAGAAATGCGTAGTCGGTGAAGACTCTTGTGAAAATGTACTACTATTATGTGTTAACTGTTGTAATGAGAGCTGGGAAGAAATGCGTAGTCGGTGAAGACTCTTGTGAAAATGTACAACTATTATGTGTCAACTGTTGTAATGAGAGCTGGGAAAAAATGCGTAGTCAGTGAAGACTCTTGTGAAAATGTACAACTATTATGTGTTAACTGTTGTAATGAGTGCTGGGAAGAAATGCGTAGTCGGTGAAGACTTGTGAAAATGTGCAACTATTATGTGTTAACTGTTGTAATGAGTGCTGGGAAGAAATGCGTAGTCGGTGAAGACTCTTGTGAAAATGTACAACTATTATGTGTCAACTGTTGTAATGAGAGCTGGGAAGAAATGCGTAGTCAGTGAAGACTCTTGTGAAAATGTACAATTCTGTGTGTCCACTGTTGTGTGTAACTGTTCTGATGTGAAGCAGTATGTAACTTGCTTTTGTAATCCTGCAAGAATCCTAAAACACACAAAAAGTCATATTATAAATCCTGGTTTGAAGACCTCAGAGCAAACCATTGCTTTAGGCTACACGTATTGGTTCAAACATCTGCACCAACATGATCAATGTACAATGCACAAGTATTGAAATTAGGAACTGGAACACACTCACACACACACACACACACACTGCTGTGAGAATGCGGCCACCTTTACACACTCTCTCTCTCTCTCTCTCTCTCTCTCTCTCTCTCTCTCTCTCTCTCTCTCTCTCTCTCTCTCTCTCTCTCTCTCTCTCTCTCTCTCTCTCTCTCTCTCTCTCTCTCTCTCTGTAATGCATGTACTGAATTTCATAGGTTTTTGTTTTTACTAACGTAAATTCTTCATGTGTGCATGCACACATACGCACACACACACACACACACACACACACACACACACACACACACACACACACACACACACACACACACACACACACACACACAAAAACACACATACCTTATTTTAACAGGTGAAGCCAGATTTTATCATTAGCGGATTATGACTTTATTTAGTTATTCTGCAGAAAAGCAGAAATATTGGAGAAAAAAACAATTTTTCTGTAGCATTTCTGCAAAATGTCATCATCCGCCGAAGTATCGTTTTTTTCTGCAGCAAAACAGCTTTTCTGCAGCATTATTGCGATTAACTTTTTCTTCGGAATAATCTGTGACAATTTTCAAGTTCTGGAGAAAAACCAATGATCTTGTAAAGTAGCTTTTGTACCCGTCTCCCCCCCCCCCCCCCCCCCCCGGGATATAACAGCTTGCTCCACAGTGGACCAATCAGAAGGCGTGTCAACGGCACACGGAAAAGATCCTGTAATCCATATCAGAGTTCGGTGGGTTATAGAAACACAAAAATACCCAGCATGCTTCCTCCAAAAGCGGCGTATGGCTGCCTAAATGGCGGGGTAAAACCGGTCATACACGTAAAATTCCACTCGTGCAAAAACACGAGTGTACATGGGAGTTTCAGCCCACGAATGAAGAAGAAGAATAAGTTAATCTCAAATACCGGTAGATGCAAAGCTAAGTCTCTCCCCCCCCCCTTCGAACACACACACAGAAGTACAAAACAGTCACAAAGGAGATGCATTTATTACTGTAATAGATACCAGAGACTATAGAGTACATAGAGACGCTTCATCCTTCTTTGCACTGTGGTGCGCAAGTGAGACCGACCGCCAGCGCGCGGGAAAAGAGCAACTCCCTGCCGCACAAGGAAGTTCGCGTATAGCGGCTGCTGTCGGCTGTGTTTATATATCACGTTTGTATTGATCTATCTGTTCTGTCCGGCTGACAGTGCTGCAAAACGTAACTGAATGAAAAAAATATGTTTGGTTTGTGAACATCCTTTTTAAATGACCATAAAAACACCGCAGAAAATGGTGTAGATTGAAATTAAATCAAATTTACGTAGGCAATACCCGCTGCATCGCTGTAGTTATGCAAACATGATTCAAGTCAGTGTCTTTTCGTGAACTAACCGTCGTTATTTTTGTGTGTTCTAGTCGAATACATATAGGTTACACACTCCGAGTTCTGATTATCTTGCATATTTTCCCGAGGGTCGATTTTCAGGTATTACCGAGCCTTTGGCGAGGTAATACCTGAAAATCGACCAGAGGGAAAATATGCAAGATATTCAGGACGAGGTGTATAAGCTATTTATCCCATTACTCCGACGTTTTCATTAAAAACACTTACTTTTTCCACTAAAACCTGCCCGTGCCTGTTTTCAGCTTGCCAAAAGCCTCCGCAGTCGAAATTCATGTCAATTAATTTATGCGCAAAGCTAGTTCCCATTTGTCAGCATAATGGACGGCGTCATTCGACTTGTATGTGGACATTCAGTCATTCATATTGCTTATAAAAAGGTCTGCTATCTGCTTTTACATTTTGAAAGTCATTTTAAAATATCCCTGTGTATATTTGACATCGGCTTTCGTTATACTCAATTCGGCATACCGGGTTTATATTTTTACCAGAATTGCGCACGATAATGGCAGCGCAACAAATTCAGTTCGGGCCGTGCTGGTTTGATCGTTGATCCAAGTCAGTTCGCATGCAGTGTTACTGTTGGTCAGTCGGGGATAGAAATGTTGGCTGTCATCGCGCTGTTCTGTTTCGGTTTACACACGTGGATCACTTACATATTCAGTCGCCGGGTTTAGGTGAGCTAAAGCTTCAATACTTTGCTTGTTGTAGACGTTAAGCAATAAAGCTTGGAAGTTGTGTGTCGGCACTGAGAGTCGGTCGCGGTACACTCGCTTTCTACTTTGTCCCGGTCTTGAGTTTGAACACCTAAGGTTGGCAACATCTAACACCTCACATCCTCTTCTCTTCCCCATATATCTTAACTGTATCTCCAACTTCTTTTCGTCTTCTTCTTTTCATTTTGATGCCACTCCCTCATTTGTCGCTGAACCCCGCAGTTTACTCGACTCGGATTCACACAAGTCCGTCTAGCAGACGACAGTTCGAACAGTCTTGAACAGCACGGTTGCAAGCAGATTCAGCTATCAATCGAAGCGATACACTTAAAGGCAAAGCAAATAACCAAATGAGAAAACCTAACGTTTGATTTGACTTCATGGTGACTCTTCTGATAATGTTTTTGGCGTTGGAATGGATCTGAACGGGTTCCCAGCTTCGACAACTTTTCCAGACTGCACCGCAGGCATGCCTTAGACAATCAATGTCAATTTCAGATTGAGTTTTCGAACTACCAGGTGACTGGGGTGTTTTGATTGCTCGTTCTCTCTCTCTCTCTCTCTCTCTCTCTCTCTCTCTCTCTCTCTCTCTCTCTCTCTCTCTCTCTCACTCACTCTCTCTCTCTATCTCTCTCTCTCTCTTTCTCTCTCTCTCTCTCTCTCTCTCTCTCTCTCTCTCTCTCTCTCTCTCTCTCTCTCTCTCTCTCTCTCTTTCACGGTTCTGTGTAGATGGCTGTCTGTGTAAAAATTAGGGAGTATCGTCCCTTGATCCCACTCGCAATACTCGTTGAACATGCCTTTGACCATGCAGTCGCTTCAGCCAGCGAAATATCTCGACTCCGCTCTTTAAATCCATGCAGAATGTGCGTATCGTATGAAGTATTCTTTATTTTCTCAATATTGACACATGTAGGCCTGTACCTATACGTGATTTTGACTTTGACACCATAAAGTATTTCAGTCGTATGTTGAAAAAAGTAGTCCATCTGTAAACTCTGAATATGCAGATGACCTCTATAAATTATTCAATTGTACTCTGAAATCAAAGACAATGACCAATGACAGTTGAGATCGAAACTCGGTTGTGATGGGTAATCCATATGGTTGCGATGGATAATTCAGAATAATCACCTCTTCAGCTAACAGAGACAAAGAGGCAGGCCATGGGATAAAAATACATACTGTATACATGGTCAGTTAAGCCTGAGAAAAAATTGTCAGGAATAAATCGTTAACAAAACAGTTCCCGGTTAAATCGGTAACTAAGGCATTTAGTCAACTTTGCGTTGTCCCAGCACCTCAAACTGATATGGGTAGTCGATTGCACGGAGCTAAGAAATTATCATGTAAGGAAAACTGTACACAACAGCAACTTAAACAACATTCTTGTGACCAAGCTGACTTTAATTAAAGAATCTTGATCGATCGATGATTGTCTTATTTCTTATTTCTTGTTCAGAAAGCTCTCTCTCTCTCTCTCTCTCTCTCTCTCTCTCTCTCTCTCTCTCTCTCTCTCTCTCTCTCTCTCTCTCTCTCTCTCTCTCTCTCTCTCTCTCTCTCTCTCTCTCTCTCTCTCTCTCTCTCTTTAAGTCAGTTACACACACACACACACACACACACACACACACACAAAGACCATGCCCCGTTGTGTTTTCTTTATGGTGCGGCTATGGTTGTGCTGCACGATATCGCTCCTGCTGTGGAAAGCGAAAGTAGGTTTTTACATGTTTTCGCGTGGTGGCGAATTTTCAAATGTTTCAATTTTCAGTGCCGTATGAAGCGTCTGTGTTTACTCTACAGTCTCTGTTGATATTAATTTGCATAACCTATATCACTTGCATTCCCTTCAGTGCCGGACAGGGAGGTCAACACAGCTACCATGACTGCAGTGCAGTCATTGGACGGAAAAGCTGCAGTCAACACAGCTACCATGCCTACAGTGCAGTCATGGGACGGAAAAGCTGCAGTCAACAGAGCTACCATGCCTACAGTGCAGTCATTGGACGGAAAAGCTGCAGTCAACAGAGCTACCATGCCTACAGTGCAGTCATTGGGCGTAAAAGCTGCAGTCAACACAGCTACCATGACTACAGTGCAGTCATTGGACGGAAAAGCTGCAGTTAATGGGCACAGCGATGCCTGGCTCAAACCAGAGATTCAGACACCAGAAATACAGACTGCAGTCGACAATTGCAGTCATACTTGGCTGAAACAAGAAATACAAACACTAGAAACACAGACTGCAGTCAACACTCACAGTGATATCTGGCTGAAACAAGAGATACAGACACCAGAAACACAGACTGCAGTCGACACTCATAGCGATATCTGGCTAAACCAAGAGATACAGACACCGAAAACACAGACTGCAGTGAACACACATTGTGATACCTGGCTGAAACAAGAGATACAGACACCAGAAACACAGACTGCAGTCGACACTCATAGCGATACCTGGCTGAAACAAGAGATACAGACACCAGAAACACAGACTGCAGTCGACACTCATTTTGATACCTGGCTGAAACAAGGGAGATGGATAACAGAAACTCAAAGCATGGGTAGATTAGAACTAAATGAGAGACGTGAACCAGATCCAGTTCCAATGTATGACACCACATTCCCGTGTTCAGGTCGCAAGAATCAGCAGGTTGTGATTACAACACATACAGGGCAGAAAAGGCATGCATGCAATGAGTGTGGTGCCAGGTTTTTACGGTCTGGTCAGTTGAAGCAACACATGTCAACACATACAGGGGAGAAAAAGTATGAGTGTACTGAGTGTGATGCTAGTTTCAAACTGTCTTCTTCTTTGAAGCGACACATTTTAACACATACAGGGGAGAAAAAGCATGCATGCAATGAGTGTAGTGCCATGTTTTCACGGTCTGGTTCTTTGAAGCGACACATGTTAACACATACAGGGGAGAAAAAGTATGAGTGTACTGAGTGTGATGCTAGTTTCACCCTGTCTTTTTATTTGAAGCGACACATGTTAACACATACAGGGGAGAAAAATCATGCATGCAATGACTGTGGTGCCAAGTTTTTACGGCCTGCTCAGTTGAAGCGACACATGTCAACACATACGGGAGAGAAAAAGTATGAGTGTACTGAGTGTGATGCTAGTTTCAAACTGTCTTCTTATTTGAAGCAACACATGTTAACACATACAGGCGAGAAAAAGCATGCATGCAATGAGTGTAGTGCCATGTTTTTACAGTCTGGTGTTTTGAAGCAACACATGTTAACACATACAAGGGAGAAAAAGCATGCATGCAATGAGTGTAGTGCCATGTTTTTACGGTCTAGTCATTTGAAGGGACACATTTCAACACATACGGGAAAGAAAAAAGTATGAGTGTACTGAGTGTGATGCTAGTTTCACCCTGTCTTTTTATTTGAAGCGACACATGTTAACACATACAGGGGAGAAAAAGCATGCATGCAATGAGTGTAGTGCCATGTTTTTACGGTCTAATGATTTGAAGCAACACATGTTAACACATACAGGGGAGAAAAAGCATGCATGCAATGAGTGTGGTGCCATGTTTTTACGGTCTGGTCAGTTGAAGGAACACATTTCAACACATACGGGAAAGAAAAAAGTATGAGTGTACTGAGTGTGATGCTAGTTTCACCCTGTCTTTTTATTTGAAGCGACACATGTTAACACATACAGGGGAGAAAAATCATGCATGCAATGAGTGTGGTGCTAGGTTTTTACGGTCTGGTAATTTGAAGCGATATATGTTAACATATACAGGAGAGAAAAAGCATTTCGGCACGGAGTGTAATGCCAGGTTTTAGAGAAGCATCGATGTTGTTGCCGTTTTCTGATCGGGGTCAAGCTCAGTTGGCGTTCTTTAATATCAGATTTTTGTCAAATTTTATACCAATTTGCATTTGGAAAAGTTTTTGAAGAGAATTGGGGTGAGAACCAAAAGGTCGAGGACATTTGGTCAAGAGTCAAAAGGTCAAGGGTGACAAAAGGTCAACGGCAAAACGTCTAAAGGACAAAAGGTGGAGGATTGAAAAAAGGTCGAGGATTAACAAATTTTATTTTATTGTCAGTGTCCATTCGTGAAGAAAATTCTGCTTCGAGTGTCTATTGGATTTTATTGTCAGTGTCCATTCGTGAAGAAAATTCTGCTTCGAGTGTCTATTGGATTTTATTGTCAGTGTCCATTCGTGAAGAAAATTCTGCTTCGAGTGTCTATTGGATTTTATTTTCTGTGATTTGCAGAGCTCCATTCTGTGTCTGTGTCCTGTCCGAATGTCACTTTCTCTCCGCTTGGAAATGCTTTTAAAGTTTGAATGTGGAAGAAAAAGAAGAGAAAACAAGTCGAGCTTTATAGCGTATCAGTGACATGTTTCACCAAACAATCTGAGTATCGAGCTGTGTTCACCGTTGACCACACTACGCTTCATTTACCGACAAAGCCGTGGGTCCGTGAACACAAACAAACACACGTCACTCAATGCACTGTTAGTACGAACACTGTTCTGAATAACTAAAAACAAGGCGCGTAAGGCGAAATTACTACATTTAGTCAAGCTGTCGAACTCACGTGATGAAACTGAACGCACGGTATTTATTTACTAAGACAGTACAGCTTCGTCAATCCCCGCGTGAAGGAAATCGCTCACCTTCCACGTGCAAAACGTAGTGATATTGACACGCCAGGATAGTGCGGTAGCATATTGTGCTAAGCAGGAAAGCGCGCTTTTCTGTATTCTTGTTAACTTCCTGAGCTTGTTTTGAATACAACCTATCGTATCTATATGTTTTTGGAATCAGGAAATGATCACGAATAAGATGACATCATTTTTGGATCGATTTCTTACATTTTAATCGTAAGACTAATTATTCTATTTTCGTTAATTGTGATCACATTTTAAGAGTAAACATGACATATGTAATATATTTTTAGATTCAGAATGTGATGAAGAATACGATGCAATCAATTTTAAATCTGTTTGCAAAAAATCGATTTTAATGACAACTTTAATTAGCAAACTCATTGATTACATTTTAAGCCTCCAAGCTGAAATGCAATACCAAAGTCTGGGCTTCGTCGAAAATTACTAATTGACCCAAATTTCAACCAATTTGGTTGAAAAATGAGAGTGTGACAGTGCCGCCTCAACTTTCACGAAAAGCCGGATATGA